>NC_056739.1:1153887888-1153912888 GCF_019279795.1 Protopterus annectens
GAATAATGATGAAAGGAATGCACTTTGCAGACATGTGGTTCTATTTCCTGAGCATACATTTAAATTTAGGGCTATTGCAAACATTAGATCTAGCACTAGAGGGGGTGATATTAAGCTTCAAACTGAGTTAGTAGAAACTACTTGGATTGTCAATCTGATGGCGAACAGGTGGCCTGGACTGAATGAAGTAATACCTATTAAGCCTATATTAAAAAATAGGCGGGTGTTTTACTGAATGTGATTGGTTACTAGTATGTATAAAAACAGTTCATTTTATGTGCTTTCTTTATCTGAAGAAGGGCTATCCCGAAAGCGCTTATCTTGTGATTTTATCAATAAAAGTTTTAAACGCTGCCAGCAGTGTCCAACGTTGTTTTTCCTACATCATCTACGTTTTTTACTTTGATTGGACTTCAGCACTTTACTGTTTATTGGATTCATCAGTTAAAATGTATAACCACTGTTTTTTAGTTATATTTTAGTTGTCCATTAACTGATCCTAGCAAAGTATGCCTTGTGTTTCAAACTGTGGCAGTTGTACTATGGGATGACACTGCACACAGCCTGGAAAGATACTGATATTTACTTTTGCTCTTATAACACAGATGCAAGTACAGATCCTCATTAGGACCTGCTTTCTTTTAGTTCAGTTATTGCTTATATTTCAAAACTGTACTTTTCTCATTGGGGTGCACTACAATTACTTGCATGCTGTTTTCTTGCTGCCATTTGTTTGAAAAGGTAAGTGCTCCAAATCCCACTTAATCAGCCTCCCATAACAACTTAGCGCTCCAAACACCCTAACCTACAGAACTGTATAGCCCTACCAGAACTCTAACACTAACCACAAAGCACACTTCTTGCTCCTTACCCCTAAAACTCCCATCTCTCTCTCTCTCTCTCTCTCTCTCTCTGTAAACTTAAAAGCCCCCTCCAACTCATTAACCCTAGCAATCCATTTTAACTTCCTAATGCTAACACTCCCTTCCGGCTTCCTAAACCTAAAAAGCCATTCTCACTCTCTAACCCTAAAATCCCCCCTCATTCCCTAAACCTAAACCCCTTTTCTTGGTCTAGACTCCCACCTCTCACACTCCCTCACCACAGTTACTGCATTTTCACCCCTCACACTCCCTCACCACAGCTACCACATTTACACCCCTCACATTCCCTCACCATAGCTACCACATTTACACCCCTCACACTCCCTCAGCATTGCTACCGCATTTACACCCCTTGCACTCCCCTCACCATAGCTGCTGTGCGTACATTCCTCACACTCCCTCACCACAGCTACCGCATTTACACCCCTCACACTCCCTCACCACAGCTACCACATTTACACCCCTCGCACTCCCTCACCACAGCTGCTGTGTCTACATCCCTCACGCTCCCTCATCACAGCTACTACATTTACACCCTTCACACTCCCTCAACACAGCTTCTGCATTTACATCCCTCACAGTCCCTTAGCACATCTACCGCATTTATACCCCTCGCAATTCCTCATCACACCTACTGCATTTGCACCCTTCACACTCCCTCAACACAGCTTCTGCATTTACATCCCTCACAGTCCCTTAGCACATCTACCGCATTTATACCCCTCGCAATTCCTCACCACACCTACTGCATTTACATCCCTTACACTCCGTCACCACAGCTACCACATTTACATCCCTCACACTCCCTCACCACAGCTATCACATTTACACCCTTCACACTCCCTCACCACAGCTACCGCATTTACACCCCTCACATTCCCTCACCATAGCAACCACATTTATACCCCTCACACTCCCTCAGCATTGCTACTGCATTTACACCCCTCGCACTCCCTCACCACAGCTGCTGTGTTTACATCCCTCACACTCCTTCACCACAGCTACCGCATTTACACCCCCTCACACTCCCTCACCACAGCTTCTGCTTTTACATCCCTCACACTCCCACAGCACATCTGCTGCATTTATACCCCTTGCACTTCCTCACCACAGCTATCCCATTTACACCCCTCACCACACCTACCGTATTTACATCCCTCGCACTCCCTCACCACAGCTACCGCATTTACTCCCTTCGCACTCCCTCACCACAGCTACCGCATTTACACCCCTCACATTCCCTCACCAGAGCTACCACATTTATACTCCTCACACTCCCTCAGCATTGCTACCACATTTACACCCCTCGCACTACCTCACCACAGCTGCTGTGTTTACATCCCTCACACACCCTCACCACAGCTACCACATTTAAACCCCTCACATTCCCTCACCACAGCTACCGCATTTACACTTCTCACATTCCCTCACCACAGCTACCGCATTTACACCCCTCACATTCCCTCACCATAGCTACCACATTTATACCCCTCACACTCCCTCAGCATCACTACCGTATTTACACCCCTTGCAATCCCTCATCACAGCTGCTGTGTTTACATCCCTCACACTCCCTCACCACAGCTACCGCATCTACACCCCTCACACTCCCTCACCACAGCTACCACATTTACACCCCTCGCAGTCACTCACCACAGCTACTGCATTTACACCCCTCACACTCCCTCACCACAGCTTCTGCATTTACATCCCTTGCACTCCCTCAGCACATCTACCACATTTATACCCCTCGCACTTCCTCACCACAGCTACCCCATTTACACCCCTCACACTCCCTCACCACACCTACCGTATTCACACCCGTCACACTCCCTCACCACAGCTACCGCATTTACTCCCTTCGCACTCCCTCACCACAGCTGCTGCATTTATACCCCTCACACTCCCTCAGCACAGCTGCCACATTTACACCCCTCACATTCCCTCAGCACAGCTTCTGCATTTACACCCCTAACACCCCCCTCACCAAAGCTACCACATTTACACCCCTCACAATCCCTCAACATAGCTACCATATTTATACCCCTTACACTCTCTCAGCATCGCTACCGCATCTACACCCCTCACACTTCCTCACCACAGCTACCCCATTTACACCCCTCACACTCCCTCACCGGCACCTACCGTATTTACACCCCTCGCACTCCCTCACCACAGCTGCTGCATTTACACCCCTCACATTCCCTCAGCATAGCTACTGCATTTACATCCATTGCACTCCCTCACCACAGCTGCTGCATTTACACCCCTCACAACCCCTTACCACAGCTACCACATTTATATCCCCTCACACTCCCTCAGCACAGCTGCCACATTTACACCCCTCACACTTCCTCAGCACAGCTTCTGCATTTATGCCCCTCACACCCCCCTCACCAAAGCTGCTACATTTACACCCCTCACAATCCTCACAATCCCTCACACACAGCTACCACATTTATGTCACTTGAGCTCAAACAATGTGTTTTCCACATTCAAGCATGAGGTGAGTGGCAACCTACCTGAGCTACAAGAAGCTTGAACACCTGGCTTTGAGACAGTAGTTTTTGAGTGCTTGAGATTTGAGCACTTGTAAAACAACACTTACATTACTTCTTTGATTTAAAATACTTACTCCCTTTTTTTTGGCATATACTTTGTGCAGTAAAAATGATGGAAGGCTAAGTGCTTTTTGCCCTTCCTTCAGTCGTAATTCTTGCATTCAAATACCAGTACAAGGTAACATTAAATATTTGCAAATGCTTATTTTAGAAACTTTTTAACAAACAGACATTTAGATAATGGAATTTTTATTTCTTTATTATAATTTGTTTTACAGGTAAGTGGGTGGTCTGTGCACCCTTTTATGTATAACATGAGCCACAAGACCAAGGAGAAATATAATGTTTATATAAACAGTTTTAATGTAGCCAAACAAGCATATTTTTGTGAGAAAACCGAAGTAGTTGGAGAAAACCCACACTTCTGGGGTTTGAACATGCAAGAACCATACAAGACAATGACCACAGGTCAGTCTTGAAACCTACACCCTATGACTGTGAGGCATGGATCTTTCTACTAAGCCACTGTTCTGCCCATCCTATGAAACATGACCTATCATTTGAAGTTGCATCCTGACTTCTGTTTTAATGAAATCTTGGAAAGTGAGAGGATGCCTGAGGAATGGAGAAAAAGTGTTTTGGTACCGATTTTTAAGACTAAGGGTGATGTGCAGAGCTGTAGTAACTACAGAGGGATTAAATTGATCAGTCACAGCATGAAGTTATTGTGAAGAGTAGTGGAAGCAAGGTTAAGAAGGGACGTCATGATTAGTGATCAGCAGTATGGTTTCATGCCGGGAAAAAGCACTACAGATGCGATCTTTGCTCTGAGAATGTTGATGGAGAAGTACAGAGAATGTCAGAAGGAGTTGCATTGTGTTTTTGTAGACTTAGAGAAAGCATATGACAGGGTGCCTAGAGAGGAGTTGCAGTATTGTATGAGGAAGTCAGGAGTGTCAGAAAAGTATGTAAGAGTGGTACAGGATATGTACGAGGGTAGTGTGACAGCGGTGAGGTTGGCGGTGGGAGTGACGGATGCATTTAAGGTGGAGGTGGGGTTACATCAAGGATCAGCTCTGAGCCCTTCCTTATTTGCAGTGGTGATGGACAGGTTGATAGACGAGATCAGACAGGAGTCCCCATGGACTATGATGTTTGCAGATGACATTGTGATCTGTAGTGAGAGTAGGGAACAGGTGGAGGAGACCCTGGAGAGATGGAGATATGCTCTAGAGAGAAGAGGAATGAAGGTCAGCAGGACTAAGACAGAATATATGTGTGTGAATGAGAGGGAGGATAGAGGAATGGTGTGGATGCAAGGAGTAGAGGTGGCAAAGGTGGATGAGTTTAAATACTTGGGGTCAATAGTTCAGAGTAACGGTGAGTGCGGAAGAGAGGTGAAGAAGAGAGTACAGGCAGGATGGAGTGGATGGAGAAGAGTGTCAGGAGTGATTTGTGACAGATGAGTACCTGTAAGAGTGAAAGGGAAGGTCTACAAGAGGGTAGTGAGACCAGCTATGTTATATGGGTTGGAGACAGTGGCATTGACAAAAATGCAGGAGTTTGAGCTGGATGTGACAGAATTAAAGATGTTAAGATTTGCACTGGGTGTGACGAGGGTGGACAGGATTAGGAATAAGTATATTAGAAGGTCAGCCCAGGTTGGAAGGTTTGGAGACAAAGCCAGAGAGGCACGATTACGTTGGTTTGGACATGGGCTGAGGAGGGATGCTGAGTTTATTGGGAAAACAATGCTAAAGATGAAGCTACCAGGTAACAGGAAAAGAGGAATGCCTAAGATAAGGTTTATGGATGTGGTGAGAGAGGACATGCAGGTGGTTGGTGTGACAGAGCAAGATGTAGAGGACAGGAAGAAATGGAAATGGGTTGATCTGCTGTGGCGACCCCTAACAGGAACAGCCGAAAGAAGATGATAATCCTGACTTCTGTTTCTGCTATGTACTGAAGCAGGATCATATCACTTTATACATCTATTACATAACTACTGCTTACAAAGTGGAAGTTTTCAAATTAACATATAAGCAGTTGTAATATATAAAGTGTAGCTAAAACATAAGGTATTCCATCAAAATAAAAATATATATTTTTTTAATATTTTACCCCAAATGTCTTACTTATATAAAACAGTAGCACATTCATTTCATAGTTTCATTTTCAAAGTATGAGAAACCTGCAAAGCAGACAGAAATGAAACACACTGCAGACCCAGGAAAGACATTATAAACTGCATTTATTTGTAATTCACGAGAAGGGCTTATTATTTAATAAGAATGATAAAATTATAATGTTGTTATGAGTACTGTAGTGGCCACGTAAGATAGTGTAGAGGAGTGAGCGGATGACATCCGTTTGCCCATCCAGAGGAGGAGGAGGCAGTTTGGCCACACTGCAATATAGCAGCATAAAGAGCCTAGCAAGTTCCATGCTGCAAGCATGTATCCCACTTAGCTGGAGGTTGGACATGCATGGAAGTCGGCATAAACCTGCTGACACAGGTCTAATACCAAGCTTCCAAACAATGCTGCGACAAGGTAGTAGGAGTTAGGATGCAGTCCCCAGCAACAGACCAGCATTGGATGTGAGGTAAGGTTGAGCCCGGGGGAGACTAAGGTGGGTCAAGCAGAGCCAATGAAGAAGGAAAGGCGCTGGTGGCAGCTAACAGTCAGCTGCAGGGAGAGGAGAGAAACAAATTATAATCTTTTGATGCCTTTTTGCCTGTCTCAAAAATGTTACTATTGCCACTTGAGTAATGAAAGTAAAACATTCAAACCAAATCTGAAGCATGGCATGCATCTGCACCACAGTGTAAGAAAAAGCACAGTGAAAAACGCACCAAAATAACATAATCACGTAAATGAAATTAGCAAAACCCAGATCAGTTAAACAGGTAGAACAGAAGCTCACTGTAACCTGACAAGAACAATATATGCTACAATCTGTTAGAAATTCCAGTAGTGAAAAAAACACAAACAAAAGTCGTAGTAGCAGAAAAGGAGATAAAAAAATGTAAAAGTGAAAAAAAAAAAAAAACAAAAGTGCCATGTGGTGTAAAGAACGATGCCTAAAATAATTGTACTTTGTCCTTCAGATAATAAATATTACAACATACCTTTCAAAGTATAATTCCTAGGTAAATATTATGTAATCTATTATCAATTTAAAATGCATTTTCAAATTATGGATTGTACTAGTGATTAATAATGGTATATTATGAATGACAGTGTGTCTAGGAATCTTGAAAAATCTTTAACACATTTATTGTATGCTAGTAAGAATGGCATTTGTGTAATGGATCCGTGCTTACAGGTACATTAGTATACAAATATAAACCATCAGCAGTTTAATGGAACAGTATCAAAGTTTCACAAAGCACATCAAATATAAATTACTTAGAGCAGATATTTTCCTTAATAGCTGTGATCTTTTTACGTATTTCTCTGACCTAAAACAAATAATGGCATGGAAGAATTGTCCCAACATCCCCCTGGTCAGCTTTGTTCAGCCAACCTCTTAATCTTGTTAGCTCACTTGGTTTCAGTATAGCTTTTTAATTCCACAAGAACTATTTTCAGGACTATAACAGCCAAAGCAAATGAATTACTGAAAGAAGCATTTCTGCCTGAGGCTACTCTGTCTCATTGTGTTGGTCAGTTACTCCTGAGTGTTTCACGATTCAGTTGGAAAATAAGATGCATTATAATCCTGTAAAAGCACAGTAAAATGCACAGTCCTATTTAATTTCAACTATTTTACAAGGAACTATTAAACTATATTCATTTATAAGGGTAATTTATCTCTGCCACTTTTTTGCTAGTAAAACTTTCCTGCCAATTCATGCAGAGACTCTGCATTATTAGAAAATGCTATCCTTAGCTCTTACATCTCAGAAGGCAGTGTTCCTTAGCAAGCAGTGGAGAGACAATCTGATTAGAGAATTAGAGCTTTTCATCATATAATCAAAAAACCAGCATTCAGAAATTGTGTATCAGTAGACAAATTACAGAAAACGTCTATTGAAAGAGATTTGTGATGCTTTTCATTTTTATTTCTACCTCTATTCCTTCCATCCTTCCTTGTTTTCTTCCTTTCTTGCTTTCATTTTTATCTTACTGAGAGATCGGGTTCTGCATATTAGGTGCACTTTGTGATCCATAATGCAGGGAATGGGCATTCTGAAGTCACCTGGATTCTGCAGATGAATCAGTTTTCTCTGTATTACACATTACTGATGTCTTCCAAGATGCTACCTTAGTGTGTGGGTTTCCCCATTCCTGTGGTACCTCTGCATCTTTGCTATACCCAGAGTCCTGGAGGACCAGCCTTATTACATTCAACAATTAATACCTCTTATCCCCCTATCCTAATTTAACTCTGCTAAGATTTCATGTAAAACTGTAATGTCAACCCTGTGTTATTTCACATTGTAACAAATCTAACAGAAATATGCACCAATGGATTTTTTCTTATTTTAATTGACTTATTTATTTGTGTGTGTGTGTGTGTGTGTGTGTGTGTGTGTGTGTGTGTGTGTGTGTGTGTGTGTGTGTGTGTGTGTGTGTGTAATTTTACCTTTTTCTTTTTTGACTGTATTTTCACTGCAATCGTGGATTTTTTGTCATGTTGTGTAATACCATCGTTTTTCAATAGTATTACATAAATGTAAATGCATTGTCCTCATATTATATTGTTGTTCGTGGTACTTTTCTCCCCGGGGCTCCATTGAAAATGGGCTCTTCTTGGCCCAATGCACTATCCCAGTAAACAAACTGTAAAATAAATAAATAATGGGGACAGCTCTGTCTTCTTGCTTTAAAAATTTCTCATATGCATTAAAATATCAATCTTTTTCTAAAAGACAAAAGAACCATGTGTAAGACAGCCTGCTTATTACAAATTAAAGCAGGTCAATAATAATTCTACTGTTCAATGTTTTTTTTTAAATTAAGACTGTTGATAGAAATTCACACAAAAAGATTAAGCTCAAATCTACCATAATAACTACTAACTGTATGAGCAATTATGTGCTTTGTAATTATCAGTCACCTCAGAATTATGTTCTGAATCTCAGATAAATTGGCAAATGAACCCCATAAAAACAGTTTCTTAGAAGTAGAATAATCCAGGGGAATGCTTACATGGAAAGAATTTATGTTACCGTGTGTTTGAATGCATTTGGCTTGTTTACATTTTGGCAGGGCCCCCTTGTAACCATGCTTAACCATGTCCATCTAATATGAAGTTCTTAGTATACTCAGTTATGTCCCTGTTCTTGGATAAAAGCTTATTTATTGGCATTACTTATTTTATGTACGTATCATCTGCTAGCTCCTCTTTAATTTTTATTGTACATGAAGTACATCACTTCATGGTATCTAAAACTTGAGGGCATGTGAATGCAGGTCTTATGCAAAGTGAAGAGTTAAGTTATTCAGCTTTATAAATTGGATATCACACAATATATTCTAGCTACCCAGATTATTACAGACAATAATGATGTTTGACTACCATGCAAGTAATATGGAGAAAATAACGTTTCGTTTATCTATTCTATTATACTACCGCCAGTACATGTTTAAACCCATGTCATGTATGAAACCAAATTTTATGCCAGGTCCATCACAACATTTCTACTGAAATTATCAGGCATGTTTATGTGGCTTAATAGTTGCAGTATGTGGGATACTGTGGGAATAGGTTACAAAGACAACTTTAGGGCCCTTAGCACAATCAGTCAATCACGGGATGAATATCAGCAACAAAAAAAATTAGGTGAACATGCAGAGTAGCAGCACAGTCCATCTTTGCCCACTTAATTAAACAAGTAAATACAACAGTCTTTAAGTCTTGATAAATTGTTTGTCTGCCTGACCACTGGCTAACAAAAACAAAGATAAAATTGTACTTTAATAAGCTGTCAAGTATAGTTTTCTCAAAAGTTGTCTGGATTCATGCGGCATATGGGATATAAATGTGCTAATGCACAGACATGTATGTGTAGAACTGCTAAACAGATAACTTGCTGTTTTATGATGGCTAGTAAACAATCGGTTGGCTCAATATTTTTTTTCTTTAGAGACATACTTGGGTATCCAGAAATATCACATCCACAATCATGACCAAGTTAGCACTGTTTACTATGCATGCATGATGATCCCCAAGGCTCATTAACAATGAATGTGGTCAGGCAAGTGTGAGCGACAAGCATCATCATCATAGCCACAGTAGGGACCTGCAGGAAGATCATGCAGGAACAGGCTCCAGCCACAGTGAAATAAAAGCAGCTATAGTAAACATGTAACAAGCATGAGCTTGTAAGGTACTTGGTGCAAAACACAGTGGGCAGTTGGTAGTGCCCACATGCACATCTATTGTCGTAACTCAAGGAAACATTTATGCAGAGAAATTTGTTGTATAAGGAAGTAGGAGAGGAATGAGTAAGTTGGGAGGATAGAAGTGGTCACAGGGCCATAGAATGAAACATATAATGGCCACAAAATAGCAAAGAGAGGTAGTGACAAATCCATGTATGCAAGAGATAGTGGAGATGTACAAGACATACAGACAGATAGTAAAGTGAAGTACTTTAAGTTAGAAAATGTGGAAACGACACAATGTAGGTGTGGTACAGACAGGCAACAAGACATATTGATTGAATCAGTAGAGTCAGAACATTATATCTGAACTCTAATGCAAATGTTAGAAAAAAAAATCTAACTACAGGCTTGAGGGGATTTGAACTCAGTACCCTTTTCACTGACAGTCTACCAAGTACTTCACCTACAAGCTGTGAAACAAAAGCAGACATACTGAAGGTGTTAGTGAAGCACATAGCTAGTGATTGTTATACATTTACAAAATGGAATCAGAAAGGTAAAAAATGCAACCTTCAGGAGATGTGAACCTCTATTCAGTGACACTGTACAGATCACTTCATTACAAATGTAGCCATTGAAGTTGCCAGTGAATCTCATTATCAAGTGATTGCTTTAATATTTACAGAATGGAAACAGAAAAGTAAAGAAAAAATACAACCCTGAGGGGATATGAACCCTGCACTCTCTTCAGTGACACTCTACAAATAATTTATATTCCAAGTCACTGAAGCAGTCATTGAAGATGTCAGTGAGAACCAAACAGTAAGTGATTGTTACACATTTACAGAACAGAAACAGAAAAGTAAAAAAAATAAATAAATAAAAATACAACCCTGAGGGGATATGAACCCTGCACTCTCTTCAGTGACACTCTACAAATAATTTATATTCCAAGTCACTGAAGCAGTCATTGAAGATGTCAGTGAGAACCAAACAGTAAGTGATTGTTACACATTTACAGAACAGAAACAGAAAAGTAAAAAAATAAATAAATAAAAATACAACCCTAAGGAGATATGAACCCTGCATTCTGTTTAATGACGACGCACTGCAAATCACTTCATTTGTAAACTGAACCACTGAAGCCATCAGACTTAAGATGTCGGTAAAGCACATAGCAGGTGATTGCTACCCAACAGAAAAGGAAAGAAATGAAAAGAAAACAAAATACAGCTCTGAGGAGGTATGAGCCTTGCACTGTGTACACTGATCCTCTACAAATCACTTAATTTACAAGATGAGCCACTGAAGCAGTCAAACTAAAAGAATAAGCTCTATCCTATTTCATGTTTGCACACTGTGGTCCAGTGATATTCGGCTTGCTTCTGTGAGCCATGGCATTCAAGGCTAACACAGTTAATGTGATTGCATGTACTTATGGCCATACAATGAAAACTGACATTTCTTGTTGTTTGTATATGGCCAATGATGAAGCTGCTCATGACCACTAGTGCACAGTACCACAACAAAAACAAAGTCATTTAGAAGTCCGATATAGGCATGCCTGTGGTGTGCTTATCTATTTTTTTAACCAGGTTAAAGATTTGAAATAAAAATATGGGAAATAGGTGACAAAAGAAAGCAAGCAGAGAGTAGAACTGAAAGTGAGCAAATAAGTAATGAACAGAATGGCATAGGGATAAGAGGAAAATATATTTTGTGGGGCAGGTGCGCGTTTATATTTTTGAAGAGAAGGGTAAGTTGGGGAAGTAATTAGTGGAAGTAGGCAGAAGATGAGAGGGTTAGGCTAGGCAGCAGGGGAAGACAGACTTGACTGACAGGGTGTGTGTTAACACACTGAGGGATTGGGAACACAATGGTGAAGGAGACATCAGACAGAAAGACAACTGTGAGTGGAGGATTGAATGATCAACAGGAGTTGGTACGGACTGAAAAGGTAGGGAAACAACAGGTTGAATGATGGGATGGGGTGTTGGCAGCTGCAGCCCCTGCCAGTTGAGACCTAGTGGGAGATTGTTTATAACCTGGATACCATCAACATTGGGTCCTGCCTCAGATAGTGAAGGCAGTACTGGACAGGGAAGTTACTCAGCAAGTCACCTGAGACAATTTGGGCATTCATCCTCCTGTCCATAATACTTCCAACAATTTCTGTCAGCTGTCAACAGGTAAAGCCATTGACTACACTCACACTACTACCAATGGGTACACCTGTACCAGCATTCAGTGCAGGCTATCAGAAGATGCAGGTAGGGTTAAAGTTGCGGGGGCCACTCTGGTGAGCTAGACCCAGATATGCTGGTTGTGCTGCCGCTGCTTTTTTCAAATGTGGGAGACAGTCAGGGTTTACCATTGGGTTGGGTGAAGATTGCTGTGTTGCTGCATATAACAGTAAAATAAATGGAGATAATATAATAAACACGTTTAAGAGAGACAGGATAGTGAAGTACAAATACAATGAAAAGCTAAAGTTCATAATATGTTGATAATGGTATAACCAAACAATATAGTTATTGGACTAAACAAAAAATAATTTAACAAGCCTGTTAGTATATATATATATATATATATATATATATATATATATATATATATATACATATATATATATATATATATATATCTGAGAGTGGGAACTGAACCAGTGGCCACTATCATCTGCAGTATGACAGGTAAATGATTAGCTTATTAAGCTATTTAGATAGGAATACAGGTGTTTGTACTCATACATGCAGTATTCTGATGCCTAAAACTAATATAGGCATACTAAGAATAGATGCTGCTCAAACATATACATATTTTAATCACAAGAGATATTCAAAGGAAACAACTTCTGTTTTACATCTAAACATGCCCTGTCAAGTAATAATGATGATCTTACATATATGCCCTGTGTAATGCTACATTTACACTAAATAGAAAGAAAAATAAATGTTAACTACATTTCTTGCTAACACAACTTTTGTTGAGGAATTGAACCCACATCCATCCCCTCAATGTGAGAAAAGACCCTTAATATCCTGACCTAGTTGTCCACCTAGAAATGGGGATGCCCTCAGAAATATAACACTGAGCAGGTATACTGCACCCTTTGAGGTATGGCAGTAATGACATAAGTGGTACTGAAGTATGAAAGGTATACACCTTTGCAATGAATTCCTCCTACTGTTAATATTAAAATCAAGGCATTACGAAGCAGGTATTCTCACCCGGGTGTATATCACATCATCGAAACGCATTACATCGAATGCACAAATGCACGAAAATGCACATAATCAAAGTGCCTGGATTTACATCACACTACAGTGAAGATTGGGAATTTTGCCCTTTCCTCACTGTAGTGCGACCTAAGAGTAGGAATATATATTTAGCGGGGAGGTGGGGGGCACAGCCCCCCACAATACAATGTTCGAGTATGTGCATTTTCGCTCATTTGAGCGTTCGATGTAATGTGTTTCGATTATGTGATATAAACCCTTCTTTTCCTGGTGCTCTCTGAAGCCCTCTAACCTTCTCCTCTGCAGCTGTCTATTTTCTTCTATGTCTTTATGCATGATAGACCTAAAGAGATCACTGTTTAGTTATTGTGGATGGCATGAAGTGCTAGTTTAAACATGTAGCAAACATGTACAATACTTACAGTACATAGGTGGTGCCTGCTATTTGACGGCATCCACCCACTAGCATAGGAGGACAGGATTGTGGTGCCTCATGAGACTGTAATGTTAATGGCACTCTTCAACTGTGCGTGGGATTTCACTTACATGGGTGACAAACTGGGCTAGATCATTCTAGACCTCAGTCTTATACTGAGAGCTTGTATAGCCCTCCTGTAAAAGCTTCTGGCTGTAATCCTTATGGAGGAGGTAAAGAAATATTGTTATCTTCTCCTCATACCACCTCTGTGCTCTAAAGGAGTGCTACCCTCTCCTTCTCCAGCCATGCCTCGTTTTCATAGATTCATCGGTGTTTTCTAGGCTAATGACCACAAGGGCCTTTTTAAGCCTAGCCATGCATCCCAAATCTCTGACAAGTTCTGATACCCTTGATAAGCATAAGCAGGAGTTTGAGAGATGAAACATTTACAAGCAGGGGCCTGGGAGATGAACCATTTACAGGTTGCCTGTGTCCATTAGAGACATAAGTGCCAAACCAGGAATGAATTTCATGTTCCCCATCCAATTATCCAAGTTGCACCTGCATTGGGCTAGGAAGGAACAGGCAAGGTTTAAGCATTTAGAATGGCTAATTCTGGTACAGTTTGTTTTTAGATATGCAGGAGGTCCATCAGAATGGGGTCTGACAGTGTCCTGTATGCCAGGCATAGATCTCCTCTCAAAAGCCTGTAGGAGACAGAATACAGGGATAGTGCCTTAAGGTACTCTGATAGGGCATTTTACTTACACGCTGGATTCCTTTAAGTGAGGAACCTCTGTGGAGGTTTCAGTTCTTGAATATGCCAGGTTAGGTACATATCAAAGGGGGCATTATACTCAATGACAGGTTTAATGAATGCCGAATACAGTGGAACAATGACTTCCTTGGACTTAGATCCCATACCTTTGTTTATAAGTTGCACAACATAGAATGATTTCCTCACTGCTGTAGACATGTGATGGTCAAAACCTAGATTACTGTCTATGTGTGTGCCTAAGCCCCTGACTAATGGGTCAACTCTAAGGGGTGTGTTGTCAATATGATAATTACCAGGGGTGGATGACTTACCAAAGGATACTATTATGCATTTCTTGGCATTTAGGTTTAGTCCATCACTCTGACACCAGTTGTTTGTCTGTGTCAGCCCTTCCTGGAGAACATTTGTATCAGTGTGGGATTCAATGACAGCTCCTAATTTGCAATCATCTGCAAATTTAGTCAGCTAGAGACCATTGACATTGGCCTCGATTTCAGAAAAGTAAGTGCCTAAAAGAGCAGTCCAATGACTGATCCCTGAAGGGCTTCACTTGTGACTGGCCTCTTTGTAGAGGTGGACTCCCCAATTCTAATTTCCTGTGTCCTGTCTGTGAGCTAGTTGGCTATCTACTAGATGACATATGAGTTGGTACTTAACTTCTTGAGTTTGTCAACAATGCCCGAGTGGGGTTTTGTTTCAAATGCCTTGGCCAGGTCAAGGTAGGCAGTGTGAACCATTTTACCCTCATCCATTGCTTTGGTGACCTTCTCAAAGAAGTCCACCAGGTTCAGTAAGCTTAACCTGCCCTTGACAAAACTAAACTGGGTTGGTTACAGTGTTTTGAGGTTTACTATTTCACTATTGATCATTTCCATTTTGAAAAATCTGTGTGAGAAAATTTCAGGGAATTGGTACTCAGACCAGGTCTGGTGTATCCTGTCTTCCTCACAATGATGTACTTCATCAGACATCTCATTTGTGTGATGAATGGCAACCTTAGAAAATAAAGAAACTATTATTATGGTTTACTGTGCCATTTTAAGTTCTAAAACATGTCAGTCCTCAATACCATTGTCTGTTATTGAGAGCAACAAGTAAGATGCTCTGCAGTGACTCCATGTCCAGACCAAAGTCCCCCTTCCCCTCATTAGTAATATGAGCTAACCCTAACCCTGCCCACACCCCTAGATCTAATCCTACACCTCACTTAAAAAAATCCTTTCCATAACATTACCACCAAACAAGAGAAGATCACGCACACACACACACACTCACTCACCAGTAGAAGCATACACCAGTAGATCCTTCCTTTTACCTAATCCTAAAGTACACTCACTTGCACATACATCTATCCCTTCCCTGACCCTTACTCTAACCATAGCTCATAAACATTCATGAGTGTACACACACACACACACACACACACACACACACACACACACACACACACACACACACACACACACACACAAAACCCAGTTATATGTTACAGTACAGCATACATCTGTCAAAATGAATGTTTGATACACAGAATGTACAAACAAATGACTCTGCAGGTCATTCTGTCATGCAAATGAAAGCACAAGAGAATTAATGGAATTCATCCTCGTGGTCACTGACATCATCATGTTGGCACATCTCTTACCAAACATTAGTCCAGGTCATGCAGCACATGAGTGTACATCCAGTGCAACTCCTGTCAGAGCCACCTCTCATGGTCGGAGGTATGAGTGGGATGCTGAAACCTCTGCCATGCATGCCCTGGACTTGTCCAGCAGGCCAGGCCAAACTACTGCATTGACTGCTGAGATGAGACTGTGTCACCGCAGACCCATGCTCATACCTCCACAGACCTCAGCACATCACACATATTCACTGCCCCCCATACCAGTTCTGCCATGTCACACAATTTTCATTTTTTACACTCTTCAGCGCACTCACTTAAGCACTTCCTTGTGAAAAACATGCAGTGCTGTGCTCCCTTCTTCACCAGTGCAAATGATAACTGTATCCTGCCTTTTGTACATTGTTACTTGGGTTGCCTGTGTCTGATGCACAGCTTGAGCCACTTACAATATGCATAAATAAGCACAGACTGGTGTTGGTCTGGCATGAATTATTTTTATTGCAGTGTATCCACTTAACTCATTTACTGTGTTTGAAGCTATGTGCAATCTGAAGCCATTTTACTGGTGCCACAGCATACTGTACTTCCATCCCTCGGGCATGATCATCCCCTGCTGCTGCTCCCCCTCTGACTCAGCCTCTGCTGCCTGTCATGCTGCTAACTGCTTCCCCTGCAAGAGCCCACCTTGCTGTAACTACTTCCTAAGTTGAATACTGTGCAACACTACACAAACAGTCACTATTTTGGCATACGTGGCAAGGTCATACTGCACAGGACACTACCAAATGTATCGAGACAGTGAAAAAGCATGCCTTGAACAGATCAAACACATGCTCAATAATGTTTTTGGTTTGCGGTAGTGCATGTTTGTACCCACAGTCTGTTTGATTGTATGGATTTCTTATGGATGTCATAGTCCAGGGTTCCATTGAATATCTGGCATCATTAAGACACGCCTTGCAAACTATTGGTACAGTTCACATTTGCGCCACTTGTGAGAGTTGTGAAAACTGCTTCAGTGGGCTCAACACACACTGTACGTAATACCCTGTGGATTACAGACCACCTCGCAGTTGACAGAGCGATACCCTTTGCAGTTCACATACTTCCGTCCCAGTTCCCCAGGTCTTTATTTCAATGTGGGTACAGTCTGGTATATCATAGAAATCCTGCATGGTGTTGGCTCTCTCCTCTCCTCTGGAGTAAGTGGAAAACAGAAATGCCCCCCCCCCCCCAACACATGCTGAAGCATAGCATTGAGAAACTGATGCAGCTTTCTCAATGCAGATCCCTGAAACCCCTACTGTGATCCCAGTGGGTCGCTGCAAGGTCCCTGTAGCTAATATAGGTTAAGCTACACATCCCTTGGTATCCACTGGAATAGGTTCTCCACAACTCCCAGTAGGCTGCAGGTGAGGCAAACTCGTTTCCATTAGTTGTTGCACGATGTTCCTGTCACTATGCTATTGAGCCATAATGTCAGTGTTATGGAAGGTATGAAATGTTAAATATGCTGTTATGACCCTGCACCTCTGAAGGTGACTTCACTCACCATCAGACATGGCAGCTGCAATTACAGCCTCCTGCAGAAACAAATTGACATTGGTTGTGGTAACCCCTATTTTAATTCCGTTATTACTCCATCTAAATATGAACATATGGCCAAGATTAAATATGCTGCTGCTGCAGCTCCTTACATGGCATTTAAACATTTCTGAATCACTCTGCTATCTTGTTTTCCCTCATTATCATACACAGCATCTTATTATACAATAATTAGTATATACAGCAACTGACTGTTATTTGGCCTAGCCCCAACATTTAGTTTGATTTTCTGAATGACACACAGCCTGCAGGTGGCCATTCATCACACAAATTCACTTAACATGATGCCGTAAAGTTTTCTGAATCTGACCCATAGTGCATGAAATTATAGGAATTAACCTTTGAAACAAGGCTGTGGTCTCAATCTGTAGCTTATTTAATTAAATCATCTCCACATACAAAATGTAACGAACTTCCCGAAACATTAATTGACATAAAAAGTTAGTAAAAGAATTCTTTGATTTCATGATTGCAGTATTGCACAGAAAACATAGCATTGCACATTCACAGTTTTTGTTTGTTGAATTCCCTGACTGTAGATGTTTGTCCTTGATCAGCATCTTACTGATTCTGTGACCCATTATAAAAGAATAATGTGTTACAAGGATCTTATTTGTCAAATAATATATGCTATGCTTAGTCTCCATTTATACAAATGTTTAAGCAAGTAGCAAAAAATAAATTCTGCATTTTGCATGTGAAGATGGGAATATATCACTCTGTATGCTTATTCTTGTTAAGGCATCTTATGAAAAAAGCATAATAACAATACTGAGCAAATACTAAAAGACCTTCCCATTCCCTGGAATGGCTCATCACACAGCACCACCTAGTGGCAGAAACGTTTTTTTTTTTTTTTTTTTTTTTTTACACAGGAGCAAAACTACTGGCTTTTCTACTGAATATAGTAGACTCTCTCTTGTTTTAATGAAGCTTGAGAACCAAAGCAGTTTAAAATATCACCATTTAGTTACATTTTGTTAAGAATCTTTATGTGGATATCTTTCGAACTGCTTTTTGTCTGCTTATACGTTATGTGCGCAAATACTATAATTTTGTAGGTATTCAAATTTTGAAAGGTCTGTGGGCAATGAAATATTTGTACACATTAGGAGTGGTTAATTTTTTATGCTGGAGTCAAAGTGATGAAACGAAAAGAATGAAATGAATCTAAGTAGATTCCTGAGACACTGTATAAACAGTAAGAAATAGTAAGGATTAAAATTTATTGCAGTTGTATCTTTATTTATTTATTTATTTATTTTATTTTATTTATTTTACATTTGTTGACTGGGATAGTCTGACTGGATACATGTCCATTTTCAGTGGAGGCCGGGGGAGAAAAGCTCCACATAACAAAACAAAAATGAGACAGTTAATACATATCAAAGTTTTTAAACACAGGAAACATATAAAAAATATATAAGCACAGGATACAAACAGATAAACATCTTCCAATATGTACAGACATACATGTAATGTGGAATGGGTAGATTGCTAAAAAGCAGCTTAGGAAGGAACACTTATTTTAGTGGAGGTGCTAATCAGGATTTGAGCAAGGGCAGAGCCACTGTGATTTAAAATAATTTTTGAGGTCTTTTTTAAATAGGGGTAGTGAAGTTTCCTTGGAAAGGTTAGCAGGAAGTAGATTCCAGGTTTTACCAATTGAGTTGGGAAACAGTACATCTCCTGCAGAGTTGTTGGATTTTTAGGTCAGTACCATTAGTTTGTTAGATGAATGTAGTGGCCTGAGGGCACTATGGGGGCTGATAATGTTTTTAAGGGCAAGAGTGTTTTCAGGTTGGTGGAGGACTTTGTGCGCTGCTATAAGCTGGTTGTACTGCAGAAGGACAGGAAATTCTAGCCATCCTACAGCTTTTAGGTTTTGACAATGGTGAGTCCTATATGCCATGCCAGTAGCGAATCTAGCTATGTGGTTGTAACAGTAGGATAATTTGTTGAGATCGGTTTTGGACAGGTTGGTGAGAACAGGGGAGGCATACATAAGGGTAGAGAGAAGACGGAAGTGGGCAATAGCCGCCCTAGCAAGAGGGGTGAGGAAAGGTTTGAGCTTTTACAGGCAGCCAAGTTTTTTGTTAATGGACTTAATAGTATGGTTAACGTGCATATCAAATTTAAGGTTGTTGTCTATTAATACACCTAGAAGCTTAGTGTGGTCATTCGGGGCGATAATGGTGTCATTGTTAGATTTACTGGTGAAGAATGGAGGAGAGCACCTATGAGTAGGGAAGAAAAGCAGCAGTTTGGTTTGGTTAGGATTTAGGAGCAACCAGTGATTAGCTAGCCAGTTTTCTACAGTATTGAAAGTATTCTGGGTTAGGGACAGTATGTGTATTGGAGAGGAGACAGAACATATCACTGTTGAGTCACCTACATTTTGATGCAAGTTGCTTTTGGGATGGTTGTGTGAAGATCGTTAATAAAGAATGAGGAAAGAAGGGGGCCTAGTATGGAGCCCTGTGAGTCTCCTAGGGTTATAAGCAGATGGTGTGAAGATTGGGGGAAGATGGGTGAAGGCTGCAAGATGTGAAGATCAGGGGAAGATGGGCGAAGGCTGCCAGCCTAGTCAAATATAATTTGATACATAATTCTATCATTTGTATATATAAATGTAAAATACAGGCTTGTGTTCTTAAATGAAAGATAACACTGTAAAATGTGAACTTCAAGATTGTAGCAACATTGCCATATGCTGTAAGGAAACCTAAGCCAAACATTTCAAATGTTCTTTGAAATTAAAATTATCTACAAAAGTGGTGCCGAAGTGGCTGGCTGAACACATTCTTTCTATTGTCTTAACTTAACGAATAATTGCTAGAGTGTACATGTCAAATGTCTTTTATTGTTGTAGTTTCCTGAGCATGTGTTAGCTTGCTAAATAATGCAGTTTGTTTGCCTGGGAACTTGACAATGTGTCAAAATGATGTAATGTGAATACTGGGAAAACCTAAGTGTCAAAGTGATGTAATCTGGGAGTGCCTAGCAAAGATGTCTGTTAGTGAGTTTAACAACTATTGTTCAGAGAGAGACTGTGAGCATTTTTATCTTGATATCTCACATAGCACTCTGCTTGTTGTCTTATGTAAGTAGTGTCTTAGAAATATGTTTTCTTGTAGTAATAGCTAAGAACTTAGAATAAAGTTAGACAAGCATTTTTCTGTTATATCAGAACTTCCCTACTGCATTGTTTTAAGTTTCTGTGTGATCTCTGAACTCTTAGATATCACTGTGGTGTAGTAGTATTGTCTTGTGTTTTAATTATTTATTATTAAATATTTTTTTAAAAAAACTTTACCTGTGGCTGGTTTGTGTAGAGATAAGTAAGCTCTAGAGTACATTGCATATTTATAGAATTATATTGTAATAAGCCACTCTAATAAGCCTTAGACTGAATAGTCACATTACCAATTAGATAATAATATTGCACAGTAATAATTGGACAGCCTTTTAAGGGCCTTTTGGTAGCTGATAAGTATTAGCTGGTGGTGGCAGAAATTACTACCGTATAGTCTGGGTAAAGGGGCACAGCTGGAGAATCTGTGTCAGCATTTCCCAGGAGTGTGTCAGCTACCTGGGCAGGGACACAATGCACTGGTGGGACAGAGAGGGTACTGAAGGTTAGCTTGCCAGCTAGGCTGAGATCTGAACACTATAGCTGTGCCAGTGGGAAGTCTTATTGGGTACCTGGAGAGCAAGTTAGAAACCAGCCCCAGACTGACTGATCTCTATGTGCACTTAAGGGAAATTGTACTTTACTGTGTGTATTTGTTATCCTTTCCTCTTATATGAGATGCCTCCCTGGTGTTAGTGGTGAGGATTGAGGCTCCTTGATTGCTGGGCCAGGGCACGGTTGTCACATTTCTGATGACAGTGGTTGGGATAAGATATCCTCACACTTGTGGTTTGTAGTGGTTGGGATAAGATATCCTCACATGTGTGGTTCACAGTGGTTGGGATAAGATATCCTCACTTGTGGTTTGCAGTGGTGTAGGTAGAGTGAATCCTGTAGCTTATGTACAGTGATCTCTGGAGGTGCTTTGTGCTCTAAATCAGCCACGCAGTGTATACTCAGAATTCAGATCACAATTTTATTTCTTTTGTTAGCTTAGTTAGTCAGGGTGAGCAGGCAGTATGTCAGCACAGGAGTATGCAAAGCTGACAAGGAGCCAGCTGGTGGAGATGTGCCAGACTAAGGGACTGCTGCAGGGAAACCTGACTAAGGCAGACCTGATTGCAGCCTTGGTTACAGCTGCATCAGAAAACAGCATCCAGGAGGGCAATCAGACTGGTAGTGGAGATACAATATTCTCGAAGAATGGACAGCTCAACCTTTCTACGAAGGACAATCAGGCTGGCAGTGGAGATACAATATCCTCGGAGAATGGACAGCTCAACCTTTCTGCAGTGGACTTAAAAATCCAGCTGGAGCTAAAGAGACTTGAGTTGGAGGCTAGGCGGTTGGAGATAGAAGCTGAAGAAAAGAAGCGTCAGAGGAAGTATGAGAGGGAAATGCTGACTCTTTGCCAGAGTCATGGAGGTAATGGGAAGGGAGTAACTGGACCCCAGAAGAAGAACAGATCAGTAAATTTCTTCCACAATTTAAAGAGGGGGATAATTTTGATAGTTTCATTCACATGTTTGAAAGGGTATGCAAACAGTATAGTGTTGACCAAAGGCTCTGGGTACAGTTCCTGACCCACTTACTCCATGGGAAAGCTGTAACTTGTATATCATAAATGCCTGACTCTGTTTGTTTTGAATATACTGCTGTAAAAAATGTCTGTTAGAATGTTTTAAGCTAACACCTGGAATGTATAGGAAAAAGTTTTGTGAGCATAAATGCAAGGCAAATGAAAATGTATGTGAATATGTTGCTGAACTGAGCACTTATTTTCATAGCTGGGTGAGTGGATGTCGGGTTGCCACTTTTGAAGGGCTGGCAGACCTTTTGGTGAGGGAACAAGCCCTTATCACTTTTCCTGAGGACATAAGGATCTGGTTAGCTGATAGACAATGTGCTACTTCAGAGGAGTTGGGGAAGCAGGGAGACCTATACCTGGCCAGCAGGGCAGCCGTGCACAGGAAGGGGACCCCAGTACTGCTCATGGGTCTAAAGGAACCCATGGTGGGCAGCACAGACTGCCACAACAGAATCCACCAGTAGCAGGGGAAGCCACTAGTCCAGGTACACATCCAAGAGCTAGGGTGAAATGTTTTGAATGTAACCAGTGGGACCATGTGGCATACAGGTGTCCATGGAGGTAAGGTAGGGAACCAAAGGTGAGGGAGCTAGTAAGTGGGAAAGGCAAACTGCCAATAGTAGGTTGTCTTGAGACAACAGGGGTATGGAACTAACATCCTGCGGATGTCCTGAGAGGGAAGGATTTGGATGAGGAACTCCCATGAACTTATGCAGTTACAAGCAGTGAGGCTAGGAGACAAGCATGTGGGTCTGGTAGCCTGGGGGAGACCCAGACAGACTGCATACTTCCACCCAGGACTGGTGGGCTGGTTACATCGGGGAGTGAGCTATGCTGTAGCAGTGACACTGAAGGTGAGCCACAGCTGCTTGTGGGTACTGATGTTCCCTTGGACAGGGTAACTGCAAAGGTAGAAGTGAGTAGTAGTACCCAGGTGACAGTGAGGCACGACTGTCAGAGGATGCCAGACTTCCTGTGGAAGGGGAGCTGGGAAGGGTTACAAGGAGAAAGTTGAGACAGGCTCAGATATCAGACCCTACATTGCAAGGCCTGAGGCAGATAGCTAGGGAGGCCCTTGATTCTCAAGGGAAGGGGGAATCTGTATACCGGGACAAAGGTTTACTATACAGAGAGTGGACCCCTGAGGGAGGGCTAGAAGGGGAGAGAGTACAGCAGTCGGTAGTGCCTAGAGCCTACAATCTGGCACTTCTAGACATAGCCCATGATATTCCCTTTGCAGGTTATATGGGCATAAAACATACAAAGAGGCATATTATGCAGAACTTCTATTGACCTGGAATTTCCAGAGATGTAACAAGGTACTGCAGGACCTGTGAGCAGTGCCTAAAGGTAGGCAAGGCAGGAGACAAGGTGAGAGCTCCTTTGATGCCTTTGCCTGTGATTGAGGAGACATTTCAGAGGCTAGCTATGGATATTGTGGGTCCTCTGAGTACCCCAAGTTCCACAGGGAAAAAGTATATCCTAGTGGTAGTGGATTATGCTACATGTTACCCTGAGGCAGTGGCTTTGTCCTCCATTGAGGCAGAGAAGGCGGCAAATGCTTTGTTTGAGATTTTCAGCAGGGTGGATTTCCCAAATGAAATACTGACTGACCAAGGTGCCAAAGAAGGATGGCAGCACCAGGTTCTGTGTGGATTACAGGAAATTAAATAGTCACACAGAGTCAGATGCTTACCCCATGCCTAGGACAGATGAGGCCCTAGAGCAGCTGGGTGGGGCTAAGTATCTTACAACCATTGATCTTACCAAGGGTTACTAGCAGGTGCCTTTGACTCTCAGTCCTAGAGAGAAGTCAGCCTTTGTGACTCCTTTTGGCTTGTATGAGTTCACAAAGATGCCCTTTGGGATGAAGAATGCTGCAGTGACTTTCCAGAGGCTGCTGGATAATATCCTAGCAGTAGCAGGAGGGTTTGTCCTTGCTTAATTAGATGATATTGCTATCTACAGCCATTCCTGGCCAGAGCACCTTCAGCATGTCAGGGAGGTTCTGGGCAGACTACAGAGGGCAGGGTTGACCATTAAGCCGAGCAAATGTCAGGTGGGTATGGCAGAGGTCTCCTACCTAGGACATAGAGTGGGGAGTGGTAAGATAACACCAGAACCTGCCAAAGTGGAAGCTATTCAGGCATGGCCTGCACCTGTTACCAAAAAGCAGGTGAGGGCATTCATAGGGACAGCAGGGTGCTACAGAAAGTTCATCCCCAGTTATAGTACAATAGCTGCTCCCCTCACAGACCTGACAAGGAAGAACAGGCCAGATAAGGTAGTGTGGACCCAAGCATGTGAGCAGGCATTTCAGAAGCTTAAAGAAGCTTTGGGAGGACCCCCTGTGTTAGCCAGTCCAGATTACAACAAAGAATTTGTTGTGTAGGTGGATGCTTCCAACCATGGGGTGGGGGCTGAACTTAGCCAAATTTCTTCAGAGGGAGAAGAGCACTCAGTGGTTTATCTCAGTCATAGGCTCCAACCCAGGGAGGAATGCTGTGCAGCTGTAGAAAAGGAATATCTAGCCATAGTGTGGGCATTGCAGAAACTTCAGCCTTATCTGTATGGAAGAAAATTCACTGTAATGACAGATCACAACCCTCTAACATGGTTAAACAGAGCCAGTCAGCAAAATGCCAAGTTGCTAAGATGGAGCCTGGGGTTGCGAGCATATGATATGTCAGTGCAGCACCGCAGTGGGATTAGCAATGCCAATGCAGATGGGCTCTTGAGACAGGGAATGGGGTGAGGTACACCCAGATAGACCTAACCCTCTCAAGCGGCGTTTCTCAAGGGTCACTTGAAAAACTAGCTTGAGTTCTCCAG
>NC_056739.1:1153915388-1153942888 GCF_019279795.1 Protopterus annectens
AAGGTTATTCATCTGTGTACTGAAGTATGGGATGAGCATTGTTTTAGATGAAGGAATTTAAGATAGTTCAGAAATTTTATCCAGTTTATTTTTCAGAATGCAAAGTAGTGATGGGATCTGTTAGGCAAATTGGCTGTGAAACTGGCAATTTTATTGTAGCATTCTTCAAGCATCATAGGATGCTGCTGCATAGGTTAGCGAGTATAGAGACAGTTTATAGGAGTGTTGCTAGGAGATAAGCGTTTGCAGAAGATTTATAACCTAGGCCAATAAGAAATGGCTTGGCTCTGTATAGAGCTCCAAGCCTTGATGAGTTTTCTTTATGAAGTTATGTATGTGAATACCAAACTTAACCTTCTCAACTGTTACACCAAGCAACTTAGTGTTTGGAAACCTGCTCAGTTTTGTTTTTAGTAGAGGAAATATTAAAACAATTTGAGTTTTCGGAACTGTTTTTAGAGAGGAAGAGCATCAGTTTAGTTTTTGTAGCATTAAGTGTAAGGTGAGTATTATCTAGCCACTGTTGCACTGCTGAGTAAGATTCCTAAATAATTTTCTGTAGTTGTCCTAAGGAGGGGCTGAGCAAATGATTGTAGCCTCATCTGCATATTGAATCATCTCAGATGATGATGTGACAAAGTAAAGCTTATTTATGTATATGTTGTATAGCAAGGATCCGAGAATGAACACTTATAGGGACTGGGAGGAAGGAGAAGCATAACGTTTTGATACCTTAATGCTTGGGTGTGATTGCTTAGGTAGCTCTTGATCCATGATAATGCTGTGTGAGATTAGTTGCTAGGGTATGAATCAGTCTTGGGTGTGGCACAGTATCAAATCACTCAGAGATGTCCAAATTAAATGGCTGAGACTTGTTTGCCAGCATTACAATGCCAACTGACATTGTCTAGAAATGATAATAGAGCAATAGTAGTGCTATGGTGGAGGTGGCGACTATGTTAGGTAGGTGAGAGGGGATCATTGTTGAGTAGATTTTGGAGTATTTGAAGTATAGCTATGGGATGATAGTTACCTCGGTCAGTAGGGTTTCTTCTCTTATGTAGTGGTACTGTTTATGACTGTTTCCATATTTCTGGAATATATTGATCAGTAATGGATCTATTTATGGGGATGAAGACTGGAAATGCTAAGGCCTCAGCTGCTACTTTGATGTACTCTGCTGGCAGGTTAACAGCTGCTAGAGTAGTTGACCTCAGTTTAAGGAGGAAGAGTTGTTTTGATGTATGCATGTTAGAGATGGATTTTAGTTGTTTGTTTGAGGTGTATTTTTAGGTTTATCTTAACATGGTTAAAAATCTGTGGATCTACTTAATGTGGTTGCAGCACTGGTGAAGCAGGAATTAAAAAAGTTTGCTATAGTACTATCAATATCATTTGCCATCGGACTAGGTTGGTTTCCTGCCAGGGTGAAGGAGGTTGTTGATGGTGGACCAGAAAGTTTTTGGATTACTCTGGGAAGTGTTCTGAATGTTTACATAGTAACTATTTTTGTCCTTTCTTACAAGGGCTCTTACTTGGTTCTATAGAGAGTGGTAGGCCTGGCAATTTGGAAGTTTGTTTATTTTGCCAGATTTTCCAAGCTTTGTTCCTAAGTCTCATGACTTGTTTAGTGGCATGATAGCTAGGTTGCTTATGTTGATTTTATACATATTTTCCTAGCTGGTGCATGATCATTTGATAAGTTTAAGGATATCTGATTAATGGTGGTAGTACACATGGATACACACTGCTGAGAAATGGACTTTAATTTGCCTGCCTGTTGCATGAAATTTGCTGTTTAAGCAGTGCAACAGCACTATGAAATATAACAACATCTTTCTGACATGTGCGCTTAAGAATTTCATTCAAGATTTTTTTTGCTGAACTGCATCTGATTACATCATTACTGAAACAGAGAGCCATTTTGTGGCATAGAAGAATAAAGCCCTAATTACATTGACCCAAGTTCAGATTGTGGTTTAGGTACATGTAGAAACTGACAGGGGAGGAAGAGAGTGAGCGGCCACTGTCAGCTCACCCATCCAGGTGTGGGGAAGGAGGTGTAACTGACTCACCACATGGGTGACACATAGCAGAAGCACAAGGTAACTACCCCTTAATGGTTTAAATTGCCAAGCCACTACTGTCATATGCAAGTTACACTGTGAACCAGGGAGAGTTCATCACATGAAGGCGGGCTTCTCCATGGAGCTGCTGCAGTGAAGAGGGTGCTTCACCAGAGTAGAGGATAGGCTGCCACATAGGACCAGCAATGCTGGCCTGCTCCCTACCTTTCCACATTTATCACAAGTGCTTCAGGTTATGGGGGATTCCCAAGTAGGAAAGAAAGGACATAGGCCTCCTGCCCACCATGTGGGATTCCAGGTAGGGAAGAATGGACATAGGTCTTCTGCCTGCCCACCATGTGGGATTCTCAGGTTGGGAAGAAAGGACATAGGCCTCCTGCCCACCATGTGGGATTCCCAGGTAGGGAAGAAAGGACATAGGCCTCCTGCCCACCATGTGGGATTCCCAAGTAGGAAAGAAAGGACATAGGCCTCCTGCCCACCATGTGGGATTCCCAGGTAGGGAAGAATGGACATAGGCCTTCTGCCTGCCCAGAAGTCCTCATCTCTCACAACTGCAGTACAAATTGGCTGATTGCATGCAGGTAGACAACCACTGGGGATGTAAAAAAAAAAAAAAAAAAAAAACACTGCTCAGACAAGCTCCTCGTGGTCCTGCAGAGTGGTCCTAGCTACAGGGAACTCAGAAAAGCGACTACTTTCTGGATTTAAGTATCTGTGCTTTTTTTTTCACTTGGAATAGCTTCTGTAGCTTACCCTGAACTAGCTTGAAATGTTTTTAACTGTTTGCTGCATTATTTTAAATTCTGCACTTAAAGTTACATTTTAGTCGAATTTGATTGAAAGTTTGTTTGTTTGTTTGTTTGTTTAATTTAACTGTTGAGGCTGCCCACTAAAGTGTACTAGCCTGTGTAACTGATTTATCCTGTTTCTGCATTTTCTGTGTGTTTCTATCAAAAAAACAAAAAAAAACAAAAAAATAATCCTTGTTTTCCCGCCTCTCCTTGACTAGTTTAGACCAGTTTACAGGCATTGCTGTATTCTGGGCTGTGGTGTAGTTCCTGTGTTGTCCATTACCTTACTTGGATAGAGGGAAGTTTCTTTGCTCACCAGTGGGAGTGGGGAGCCTTGAGCAGCCTACCTGTTCCTGTAGGAAGTGACCTCAGCACAAGAAGCTGTAGTAATTGGTTGTTTTGGACCATTTCTAGCTCTTTTGTAGTTCACTGTTTAAAATCCGCCTCTGAGCGTTTTTTTCTGGCTATACTGCTCAGACAAGCTCCTCGTGGTCCTGCAGAGTGGTCCTAGCTACAGGGAACTCAGAAAAGCGACTACTTTCTGGATTTAAGTATCTGTGCTTTTTTTCACTTGGAATAGCTTCTGTAGCTTACCCTGAACTAGCTTGAACTGTTTTTAACTGTTTGCTGCATTATTTTAAAATCTGCACTTAAAGTTACATTTTAGTCGAATTTGATCGAAAGTTTGTTTGTTTGTTTAATTTAACTGTTGAGGCTGCCCACTAAAGTGTGCTAGCCTGTGTAACTGATTTATCACTGTTTCTGCATTTTCTGTGTGTTTCTATCAAAAAACCAAAAAAATAATCCTTGTTTTCCCGCCTCTCCTCGACTAGTTTAGACCAGTTTACAGACATTGCTGTATTCTGGGCTGTGGTATAGTTCCTGTGTTGTCCATTACCTTACTTGGATAGAGGGAAGTTTCTTTGCTCACCAGTGGGAGTGGGGAGCCTTGAGCAGCCAACCTGTCCCTGTAGGAAGTGACCTCAGCACAAGAAGCTGTAGTAATTGGTTGTTTTGGACCATTTCTAGCTCTTTTGTAGTTCACTGTTTAAAATCCGCATTTGCACGGCTTTGCGCAGTTGTGCGCATAGTGCAGCGCCGGTTAAACAAGGTTAAACTTCTTCTGGCTCCGCCAGGTCTGCTCTTCAAATTTTCCCTTAAGGAAGGTCTACTCTTAGTATAATCAGACTACTCACTATATTATAAGCCTAGCACTTGTTCTCAATACTTCTCTACTAAGTAAGCACTCTCGTACTAAGTAAAGCACTACATCTACTTACCACCCCTGTGAATATCCACTTCCCTTAAAGGTACAGCACTCCCTTATACTGTTCTAGCATGTCGAGTGGTAGATTACTGGCATCCTCTCCAGTTCAGCTGGTCAATCTGGGTATCTTGAGACAATGCTACAATTGTCTTATGTGCACAGACAACCCTCTCCTCCTCCCAACAAACACAAATACATGTGAGAGATGCAACTATATAGCCAAACTGGAGGCTGAACTCTCTCAACTCAGGGCTGGCATGACCAGACAGGAGGAGATGGTAACCACACACACAACAATCCCAGTCCCACATAGACCTACCACAACTGCAAACCAAACACATAAAAACACAAAGACATACTCGGAGGCTCTAATAAAAAACTTACCAAAACAACAGAGGCTCCCAAAGCAGACATCCAAAAATCCACCACCTCAAAACAAAACACATGCAACACATACTTCAATAAATCAGTGTGTCAACCAATCACAGCCCTTAAGGCCAAACACCATGACTGATACACTAGTAATAGGTGACTCTATAGTCAGACACACTGATGTCCCGCTGACCAGGCTGAACAAGGAGAGGGTGACTGTGAGCTGTCTATCAGGAGCTAGGATCCGCCACATAACACACGCACTCAAGTCACTCCAAAGCAAGTACAAATATGACTCTGTCATTGTCCATGCTGGTGTGAATGACCTGAGACGTACCTCCCTGGACTACATGAAAAGAGACATAGAGGAGCTCTCCGATTATGTAGCCCAGGCTGGTATGACCCTTACCCTGAGCAGCATCTTGCCCTCACCAAGAATGATACCACAATACAAAACCAAGATGATCAGCTTTAATAATTGGCTCAAGTACGGGTGTCATTCTAAGGGGATCCAATGTCTGTCTGCCTGGGATGACATGTTGGACAAGCCACGCTGCTTCGCAAGGGATGGCTTACACCTGTCACCACTGGGCTTCCGGATATTGGCTAAGGCTCTTGCCACCCCCATAGTGCCTTTTTTAGGCAAGGCTCAAAAGACAAACCCACCCCCTTAGAAAACAAAAATGGAAAAACTAAGGGTAATGCTGCTCAACGCCAGAAGTCTAAATCTCAAGATGCAGGCACTTGATGCACTCCTCAGCATGGAGAACATTGACGTCTGTGCAGTAACTGAAACCTGGTTCAAGGCTCCTGAGAGCACCCCAGCACTACCAGGCTATACCTCGTATCATGCTTTTCGGCCCCAACCCCGGACCGAACCACAAAGGAAGGGGGAGTGTCCATATTCATCAAGGACACCCACACCTCCAGGTTAGTAGCAACACATGAAGCATCAGAGACCATACAGGTGCAACTAACCATAGGCAAAACTGCTATACAACTGGTAGCATGTTACAGACCACCCTCCCAGTCTCAAGAACCCCACTCAGCCTTCCTGAAGACATTGGAGGATATGAATGTATCACAAAATACCATCATACTGGGAGACTTCAACTACCCAAACATAGATTGGGTACATTATTCTAGCCCTAATACCCTAGCCCAAGGTTCCTGGAATTCATAAATTCTGCCTGACGTACAAGGCCATGTCCAATCAGGATCTGATGGACATGCTCCACCTCAAAAAATCCAAATCCATCAGGACCACGAGAGCTAAAGACTTAAACCTCGGCACAAGTATGAATAGGACATGCTGGAGGGACAGATTCATAACCCAGAGGCTTCCCATGCTTTGGAACAAGATCCCAGTTCATATTAGGCAGAGCCCCTCACTGACTCTCTTCAAGAGAAATCTTGATGAGTGGATGGGAGATCGTAAGTTTACCCCAGGGGTCACATCTGTATCACTGCTAGACAGGGGCACAGTAAACTAATTCTATTATATAAGGGGACCTTCTTTGTGTCACTACTAGACAGAGGCACAGTATTCTAAATTTATTCTGTACATTTTTGTACCATTTCATGGGGTGGCAAAAGCCACATCACTATGGCTAGGCTTACAAATGCCCCAGGGAAGATAGCCTAGTACTATACTATGAAACTATGAAAAGTTACTGGAAGAGAGCACATTTGCTCGGTCATTAAGTGGTTAGTTAACAATTGTGTTAACTTGTAATATGTTGTATGCAACTTTTTTTCAGTTTTGAGCCATCAGTTTCTGACAGGTGCTAATCTGTCCATCTTTCATGTGGTCCTGGAGAAACAGTCAGTACTTAGGAAGTCATGACCTGCTGAAACTTAAAAGCATATTTTTTTTCAAAGAGCACCTCTCCAGCATCCTATATTAAGGAAATTCACTTACTTACACATTTCTGACTTAACTATACTAATTCTGCAACTGCATGCACTCAAGGAAACATTAACATGAAAAGAAAAGAAAACTTGTTTAGTAAACACATGAAAGTGAAACTTTATTCATAAAAAGAGTAAATCAGTCTGAATTTCTGCTTTAAAGTACCTTTATCAGATATACGTTTGATAAAGGATTTTAACTTGAAAAATAAGCTTCCAAGATTAGAGTGCTCTCTTGCATATATACAGAACCAATTTTTTTTTCTGTTTGGACTGTGTCTAAACTTTGCTTGTTTTCATCTATGTAACTATTTTTTTTTCTTTTCTGTTTAGAAAAAGTGAATATCCCAAGCCCAAGGTTATGTATTCTCATTACTTACTAATATATTATATTTGAGATGGGTATCCTTTTTTTTACTATGACCACATGAAGCACGAGTAGATTAGCCTTAAGTTCTAGAACCATTCCTGTTCAAAACTAAAGTGAAGGAAGAGTTTTGCTTCTCAGGTCATGAATGTTACTTTTCCACACCTGCATACAGGATCATGGGTATGTCATGTATATCATATGACTTTCTTCTCTCATTTGCTATTCTTGCCTGCACAAAACCCTGCTAAGCTCTTAACATCCTACTCTGGTTCTTACCTCCTGCCCCACAAATGTCTAGCACCTTCACTTCACTGAAGTTTTATCTTATTTTGCTATTGTTGCTGTTGTTCCTTTGCATGTATGAGAAGAATATGGAACTAGGAAATACCCTTTCAGGCTCTATATCTCTTGAAAGCTGTCTAAAACAGCTGATAACTAATGTTAAGTGAGTATAAGGCGTGCCATGGTCTCACTGAAAATAGTTTTACTCTTTAATTCATAACTAATGAAAAACCTGTTATTCTATCAACTTTCTAAGTTTGTAAGAGCAATATTTAAAAATTGCCCCTATTTTTGGGCCTTTGACCCCCCAATATGTATGGCTTTGTCCAGATTTCTTGTTCTAAGAAGTTGAGAGCTATGGTTAGAGACATGCATGACAAGAAATTCACCTCGAGAGTGAAGCTTGAATCTTGTTGTCATCCATTTGGAGAATAAACAATAATTGGTCATGAGCGGTGAGACCCAGTCATAACTCTTTGTAGTACATGGAATTTTATCCACTGTCTCTACTATCAGCTACAAAATTTATAAAAAAGGTGTGAAGTGTTAGTAAAGCATTTCACAAGTGATTTTTCATAGGCACAAGTAAATATTATTAGAAGAAAAATCAGGGGCAGTTTCTAAATTTTTGTTCTTAGTTAACTAAATTACTTACAGACTAATGTCTATAAATATCCAGGGAGGGAATGAAAATATAAAGCAAATACTTCAGGGACAGCTTAAAAGTCACGTAATGTCCCTTCTGTGAGACTGGACTGTAACAGCACTTAGGGGCTTTGTAACAAGTGTTGCACACCTCTGGAAGCATTGTTACAGTCGGGTCTCACACTGCAGAAGCACATAAGATGTTTATCATTTTTCAGATTGTGGAGCATATTCAGGGTGCTCCATGCACTATATTATTATTATTATTATTATTATTATTATTTTTGGCATTTTGTTAGAATGCCTTCTCAGCTAAATATTTATTTTTTGAACCAGTAAAATGTCTACTGCCCAGAAACATCTACTGTCTGAGGTTCAGAGACTACAAGTGTAAGAGATGCAGGTGTATTCTACAAGATGGCATAAAGTTCCACAAATTCTTGATATAGCTCATTCTCTGAGCAAAACTGATTCACTGACTGCTAGCATAATCAGTCGGTATGGGGTCTGCACTTCAAGGAAATGAGAAAATCGAATAAGGATTGCTATCAACACTAGTAGAGGTAATGTTTTCCTTACTTCTCTTAAAAAGCATTACATTACTGTATAACAGACACTGAAGGTTATGATATGGGGAAACTACTGGAGTTATGCTTAAAAATTTTTTTTTTTTAAAGTTACGAAACCCCATTGCCTCCAAGGTTAAAGCTTTACTTTATTTGCTGTTCCCCTTTTTTGTACTCCTTTTAATCTTCAAGACAACAGTGACGGGCCCACTTAGTTTTGCCACACAATTAAAAGGTCTTGCTGTCTTAGGTCCAAGTAATTTGTTTACATTAATCATATCTGGTAAAGATTTACTACAAGACATAATGGATTCTTAAATAATAATATAAATGTGTGTGTGTGTGTGTGTGTGTGTGTGTGTGTGTGTGTGTGTGTGTGTGTGTGTGTGTGTGTGTGTGTGTGTGTGTGTGTTTTAGATGGTGCTGACAGTCCAATTACTACTTTTTTAAATGATGTAGGGATGTATAAGCATGTATGCCTTTGCAATGCATGACTTGTATTAAAAGAGCATGAAGGGTTTTACAGTACTGTAGCAGTGAATACTCTGCAAAATGAATTACATTTTACATATATCCTTTTTTGACTAGATATCAGTACTGAGTCATGCCCACATTATGGAACAGATTTGGATGACATGATTACTAAGTCATTTGTTGAATTGAATAAGTATGCATGCGGGGTCAATGCATGCCTGATTATAACCAAGTTTGTTTGTAGTTCACTTCCTCAAAGTTTGTATTACGCTGCTCTTCTTTGATATTTACTGGTATAATATGTTATTATTGTAAGCTGTTTTACAGATTACATTACACAAATCTGTAGATGGGGATGTTCAGATCAAATAACCTGTTTTATAAGCTGTGGTAGAATCCAGTGCAGAACAGGTGCCATTTTGTTTAAACCTTTTGATATATGGAACTTGTTAATTTCCCACTCCTACTGACTTGATACCAAGGTTTCTTATGTGATTCACACTATTGTCAGCGTGTCCTATTGATAAACATGTCCTGTTTCCAGGAGCGATCAAGCTGTTGCCATATATATAAAGAGATGAGGAGACCCAACCAGTGACCATATCCAGGTGTTCAATTTGATACTTTGTTGACTAATCTATGGCTCTCAGAGATGACTCCAGAATAAAGTGGCGAGAGGAGTTGGCGCATGTGTCATTGTATATCCATACTTGTTTAAGTGAAGCATGGGGTGGGCTTTCTACCAGTAGCACTTCATCCTCATGTCGCCAAGACAACAAGCATTTGGTTAGTCTCCCCATTCTTTACTAACCCTTTGGGTTTTGATCATTTAACTGGACCAAGATCATTTAAGGCTTCAAAACATTCCAGGCCATCTAAAGGTGATGTGGTTGGTCAGTGTATGCACTGGTGATGCACGGTAGTATGAACTATAAGCAAATACACTGATCAGACTCACAATTCAAGTACAAATAATTAGAAATGCTACAGTACAATGAGGTTTGTGATATTCTCATTGAGAAATGAGACTATAATATATATAGGTGATACTTATAATATCTTGCATTTAAAATTGCCTAAATCAAGAGAAATACAGCATTACCTTATGCCCGGCTTCTTCGGAGTTGTTGTTTGTCTTTCGGCTTTTCCCAGTAAGGGGTCGCCACAGCAGAACTCCAGTCCACTAATGATTGGCAGTGGATTTTTACGAAACACCGAGGTGCCAGCTCAACGCCCAACCTTCAACGAAGGCACGCCCATTTATGCATGCATGTCTTTCGAATGCTACCCAACCACGGGGAGGACATGCAGACTCCACACAGAAGGCACTCCCAAGCCCAGCCGAGAATCAAACAGGAGAACCTCTTGCTGTGAGGTAACAACACTACTGCCGTACCACCGTGGCGTGCCCGGCTTCTTCGGAGTATATTTTAGAATTCTCAATATTCAAAGGAATACCAGGCTCTATGATATACATTCTGAAGTTTAACAGAGGTTGAGGTTAAAATTTTGCCTTTGCCAACCTTCATGTACCATGTCTCCAGGGAGAGGGCAAAAGATAAACCCAAGAAGAATGTGAAACTCCCCATATAGTTGTAAATGTTCATCTAAAAAGTTGTGAGGGTTTCCCTCTGTTTAATATGAATAGGAGGTTTACTCCAAAGGTGAAGTATGCATTGGGGGATGACTATCATGCCAGCATGTCCTGCTTATTTGTTGGTGAAGATTTACATCCTTAGTACAGGTGTTTGTGCCACTGTTTTGTGAAGGTATAAGGCAATCAAGGAGATCAGAGTCATTCATGCTCCTAAATATAAACATTAATCCCCATGGAAGACTATACACGATGGTATATAGGGGTAGGGATAGCCATTCAAGTGTCATTTTGTAGCTAATGGTCTTCAGGCCTATGATCATTTTAATTGGCAACCTGTGGGTTATTTCAATTTGTGATATGTGCTCAGACAATTTCAGTTGGAGTGTTGTGTTCCTTTAGTCTGATAAGGGATGCATAGAGGGAGAGGATAACTTCTTTTGATCTAGGTAGCATGCCTTTAAATATTTATTATTTGGACCAGAGAGGATTTTTGACTATTGTTGTAATGTGGAGTCAAATGACAGAGAATTGTCGATGAAGACAACAAAACCTATGATGATTGAATCCATCTGGAGAGGGTGGAACTGGGATATAAGTCATGGAATAGCTTTGTTTTTCAACATACTATGTTTTTTAACATTTAGTTTGCATCCGTAATTTACAATGTCTACACAAACCCATAGTGAATTGGTATTGGGAGCTGAGTGAACAATAATGCAAAGGCTCTGATGGGGAAAATTTGACACTAGTGATTAGGCTTCCAGCAAAATTACTATGGTCCATGGGTGTAGTATTTTTCAGTTTGTAGAGAGGGGTTATGACTTCACTCATGGTAATCCACGTAGAAGTTTTGGACTTTCTGGAATTTCTCTTAACTTCTATAACTGCAGCTTGGGTGAAATTATGACTAAATTCATTTGTTAGTATGTTAGCTTTATCCATTGGGACAGAGTCACTTTTGCTACTGTGAATTAGCACAGAGCTTGGCTGACTGTTTCTTAGTGTTCTGACCTAGTTTAAGAACAATATATAATTGTCCTTTTAATTTCTGCTGCTGTTTTCTGTTTATTGGAAATTCCCAATGCTGATACTTTGCTCTTTACTGATTTTTTTGTAATAATTGAGGTGGGAAAATTGTAATTTACTGTAGGCATTTTTCTTGGACATTCCCAATGCTGATGCTTTGCTCTTTACTGATTATTTATGTAATAATTGAGGTGGGCAAATTGTAATTTGCTGTAGGCATTTTTCTTGTGTTGTAGAGTTCATCTACATTGGTAAACTACCAAGGCAGCTTATTTCTAGTCCTACTGGGGACTGCTTGGTTTATACATCTTTGTACATATAATTAAGTAGCAACTTTACTCTCATTGTGGTGGAGATATTGTAATGGAATTTAAAAAGATCATCAAGAATTTTTAAGACGTTACTTTTTTAAGTTCTCAGACACAGAAGTGCTCACTTAGGAGATGTTTGTCATTTTGACAGAGAATACCACTATTTTGTTTGTTTGTTTGTGAGGGAAACACTATTATTACACCTCCAGCTGCTTGTAATTAGATTTGATAACGGATGTAGACACAATAGGTAGAGTGCACAAGGGGGCTATATCTTTAGGAAAGGATCCAGAATATTAGGACTCTTGGTGGGCAAACTGACTATTTGTTCCAGGAAGTTTGCATTTATTAGGTCAATGAAACATTTGTCATGATTACCATTAGTGGAGTATTTCTTCTAATTAATAGTCAGATAACTGAAAAATGTCATCATCATAGTATTGTGATTTGGAGCCCATTCAGTTAGCACATTTAGAAATTTTTCATGATCATCAGGGGACATGAAAGGTAGTCTGTAGCAAACTGTGAAATGGTATTTTATCTTATTTAGAGTGATTTAGACCTAAATAAGGTCTGAAGACCATGAGGAATTTGTCTTGAGGTAAAAGGATTTCTTAAAAACATCAATATCCCCCTGCATCTACTCACAAGAATGAAAGTGTGATAAGTCTTGAACCTTGATCTGTGTATGTATATATATATGTGTGTGTGTGTGTGTGTGTGTGTGTGTGTGTGTGTGTGTGTGTGTGTGTGTGTGTGTGTGTGTGTGTGTATGTATATATATATATATATATATATATATATATATATATATATATATTTATTTATATTAAGTACTATATTTGCAGTGCAGCCATGTGTCCACTACTTGACATGTATTGGTGTGTTTAAGTTGCAGGAGGGCTGTGGAATTAAGCAGCTTATTATTTAGAATTCTGGCATTCAGCAAAGCAGTCCTGGTATGTCAGGACTGTGATCTAGTGAAGTGTCTTTTTTTTTTTTATTCTGATGTTCAGAAGATGGATTTTGCCTTAGAAAGGTACTGTGGGGGTAGCAGTATTCTACTATGCCCAAAAATGGACTTTAACTAAAAATGGATGTATGGGAGTGGTATAAACTTTGGCCAGTAAGCAGATGTCATAAGATGAAATATGTAGTCCCTTTCTTGTGCTGTAAATAAACCTAATATTCATCTTATTCCAAGATCACGCATACTGGACCCCTTCAAATGACACTAGATAATTATTAAAGCCAGTTATCTTTTATTTTTATTTATTATTTATTTTATTTGCAGTTTATTTGCCAGGGTGGTCCATTGGGCCACGAGGAGCCCATTTTCAGTGGAGTCCTGGGTAGAAAAGATCCAGTAAAATATACAAATAGAAGTTAATTAAATAGCAAGTTATAACAATAGATAATACAGCAGTACAGGTAATAAAATGGCATTAGTTAACCCAAAAGCATGCATTCTTTAAAAAAGAAAAAAGTTTTACGCAATCATATTTATATACAAAATCTGTTAATTCCAACAGATGCTTATCAGGTTAAAAAACCATAAGGGGAAGTTTGCAGATGTACTGGATCCTAAAGAGTAGCTTAAGTTGGGGCACTTTATGCAGGATGGGAACAGGAGCATTCCCATTGAGATGTTAGGTGGGAGTGGATGAGTGGAGGGATAGAATTCCACAGGCGAGCTAGGGAGAAGGACAGAAGATTTTTTCCTGATGGACAAGAAGGTTTGTGTAGTTCAATCAGATTTTGGAAGTTAGATCTTCGGGATCTATTGGGTAGATGCATTTTAAAGGTGTGGCAATGGAGGTGCAGAGAGAGATAAGTTTGTGTGCTTGGATAAGTTGAATATAGGAGAGGTAGCTGGGTAGCCCTAGCCAATTAAGTCTGGGAAGGGTAGTGCAATGGTGCGTGGAAGATCTGTGGCCTGTTGCAAATTTTGAAATTTTATTGTAACAGGAGGAGAGTTTTGTTTTGAGGGAGGATTGTAGGCTAGTAAGGAGTGGTGCTCCATATAGGAGGGATGGGATAAGGTATGTTGTAGAGAGTATTAGCTTGGTGGAGGGGGAGATATACTGATTGTGACGATAGAGCATGCCAGGTTTCTTATGCGTTTTATTGATATTTGCTTGTAGGTGGATATCAAACTTGAGCTGCTCATCGATTAGGACTCATAGTAATTTTGCATAAGATACTATTTCGAGAGGTGTATTATTCTGGCTGGTGATAGTGAAAGTATTTTTGTCTAGGATGGTGGTTTTTGAAGGGGTAAATATCATAAGTTTAGTTTTTGTGGCATTGAGTGCTAGGTGGTTGTCTTGCATCCATTGTTTGGTTAAGGAGAAAGCAGTGTGGGTTAGTTTTGTTAAAACGGGGATGGATATGGCAGAACAGATTATAGTGGAGTCGGTGGCATATTGGATGAGAGTAGCATTAGGGATGGTCTGATAGAAGTTGTTTATGAAAATGTCAAATAGTAGGGGCCCTAGACTGGAACACTGGGGTACTCCTATGGGAGTATTGAGGAATGGGGAGGTAGCTTTTTCCATCTGACTGCTTGTTGTATATTTAATAAATAACTGGTAAACCAGCTGATAGTGGAGGGGGATAAGTTTAGCTTAGAGAGTTTGGTGACAAGAAGGTTGGGAGAGATGGTGTCGAAGGCCTTAGATAGGTCTAATAGGAGGGTGGACACAATATGGCCAGAGTTGTGAGCTTTGTTAACAGTTTCTAGGAAGGAGAGGAGAGCGGTGGTGGTGCTGTGGCCAGGCCTGAATCCATGTTGTGTGGGAGTTAGGAGTTGGTTATATATGAGATAGGGTAACAGTTGTAGGTGGATGCATTTTTCTAGCAGTTTGGAAATGTGGGATAGGATGGCAATTGATCAAAAATTAGGGATGTTATTGTTGCTCCCACCTTTGTGAAGTGGAATAATATAGGCCTGTTTCCAGGGTTGGGGTATATGACCTTCTGTAATTGACCATTTTTTTAGGATACAGATGGGAAGGGCTATGGCTTCTGCAGATATCTTTAAGAAGTAAGATGGAATTTGGTCTGGAGCATTGGGACTTGGTTTCAGCTTTTGTAGGAGTTTTTTTATTGTAGAAATGGGGATGGGTTGTATGGAGAATTGAGGAGGTTGGGAAGTAGAGGTACTTGAGAAAGGAGAGGTACAAGAGGACGAAGAGGTAGGTGAAGGTAGGGATGTGGAGGTAGGATTCTTAATGAAGGAGGTTGTTAGTCTGGCTATGGAATCAATGATGAAAGAGTTGAACTGTATAGCTAGGTCAATGTCGGCAGCATTTGGGTCAGGGCAGGGATATTCTTTTTTACCAGGATTAAGGAGATAGGAGATTCCATCCCAGAATTTTTTGGGGTTTGTATTGTGATTAGTTTGTAGTGTCGAAAAATAGGATTTCCAGTCTGAAATAATAAGTTTTTTACTTTGTTACACAATAATTTGTATTCATTAAGGGTGTTGATAGTTTTGTTTTTGTGGTAGCATTTCCAAGCTTTGTCTCAGAGTCTCATAATGACTAAGGTGTCTTTAGTTAACCAAGGGATAGATTTACTTTTAATACATTTTGTTTTCGGGGGGGGGGCAGAGAGTCTAGCAAGTGTAGGAAGGTTGTACTGAAATAGGTAACAGCATTATCTAAGGATAAAGTTTTTAGTGGGTTCCAGTTTGTTTGTTTAAGCAAGTTGTAAATATATTGGGGTTAAAGTTTGTTAGGGACCGGGTAGAGATATAGGTATGAGATAGTTGTAAGGGGGAGTACAGATGGTGGGCAAAGGTAGGAAAATGGACACTGAGTGGGTCAGGAAGAATACCACTATCGGAGATACAGTGAGGATGAGAAACTAGAATCCATTCAAGGGTACTTCCAGTAGAGAAGTCCTTGAAAGGTCTAGTTGTGGCATTGATGAGCTGAGAGAAGTTGTAGAGGTTTATATTTAAAGGGTTTGTGGGAGATTGAATAGTGTCCCAGCTGATGTTTACATCACCCTGGATTATGGTCTCATTAGTTACACTGGTAGAAAACCAAGAGAGAATGTCTTTGAGTATTGCGACATTGTCTCCAGGAGGGATATAAAGGGTAACTCTACAGATTAATTTGTGTTTGTTTATCTGGAGTAGGGTTGGAATTAGTTCTGCATTAGAAAATTGTGGAATAGGTTTGGTGTCGGGAGTAACTGAGAGGGAGGATGAGTACAGGAGAGTGACTCCCCCACCTTTTTTGTCTGTTCTATCTTTTCTAATTATGCAGTACTTGGGTGGTATTAGTTCAGAGTTTTTTTATGTGGGGTTTCAACCAGGTTTCAGAGATGGACAGGATATCTGGCTGAATGTGGAGAAGCCAGGCATGGAGGTTAAGGATTTTATTGCATTCAATAAGGACCTGGAATTAGTTACTACTGATGTGGTGGAACTGTTTCCCAGTATACCACACACTGATGGTTTGAAATGGTTTCACGAACCGTTATTAGAAATTGACTATCTGGAACCCCAGCAGGTGAACCTTATATTAGAATTTGTGGAGACCATCTTGAGAAATAATTTTATGTTTTTCAATGGGGAATACTATAAACAGTAGAGGGGAGTAGCAATGGGGGCCGCTTGTGCTCCCTTGTATGCAAATTGTGTTATATACTATTGGGAAAGGAAATTTGTCTTTGAAATGGAGTGGTTTAGATATATTACATTTTATACCAGGTTCCTGGATGACATTTGTCTTTTTTGGCTGAGACATAGGGATAAGTTTATTCAGTTTCTGAGTTACATTAATTGTACTACCAAATTTTTAAAGTTTACATACAACTCATCTACACAGACCATTAACTACTTGGATGTTACCATCTACAAAGATTATGCTAATAACTGCTTCCAATCCAAGATTTTTTGAAAACACATGTTTTGGCTTATAGACAGTTTGATAGAAGAAGCGGTTAGAGACATGGAGCCAAAATATAAGCCCCTTTTAGGTTTGGATCTTTTGCCATCTACAACCAGTGACCAGACTGATGGAGATTTTGGCTCAACTTTTATCTACACGTACTCAGCTATGTCCTCAGACATAGAGAATATTATTAAGAAATACTGGAGAGTGCTTACAATCAATGAAGATACCAATAAATGTATACCTAAGGAACCTAGATTTATCAGGAAAAGGGACATGAATCTGAAGGAGATGTTTGAGAGGAGAGATTGTGTTGATTTGAGGCTGAACAACAGGAAACCTGATACATTTAGGTGAGTTTTGCAATCAATGCACTCTCATGGCCAACCAGGAGGGTATTTATTTGGCAGCAAGGGACTTTCTATTTAAGTCCTTTAGTGTCCTTGGGACACTATAACTGTAATAGTACAGGAGTAGTGTATTTAGTTACCTGTGAAGTATGTCCCAGTTTTTATATTGGGAAGACGGAGAGGTGCTTAAGGAAGTGGGCATATGAACACTCATATGATATAGTAAGAGAAAAGGAGACTAGTACACTGTTTAAGCATGTTAAAAACTGCAGGAATGCCAAATTCAGATTCTTTGTTATAGAACAAGTTTTACGTGACCCCAGGGGTGGTACTTGGGAAGCCATATAAGAATATAGGGAGTTATAAAATTCACAACACTGTTAAACTTGTAAAAATAATAAAAAGTAGTTGGTTCCAAAACAGCTCACCACCAGCTGGGAATTAAATATTTAATAATTACACACAGTATTTAGCGCTTTCATCTCATATCAAGTGAGACTTCACCGGAATACATTCATACAAAAGCCAAAAGCATTTAAATAACCTTGTCAGTTAAAAATGCAGGTCACATGGCAACAGTAATCAATATTTAAAGACACCATTACAAAAATCACATTTCTTCCTAAAATTATTACCTTTCTTTTACTAAAAAATAATATTATCATATATATATATATATATATATATATATATATATATATATATATATATATATATATACACACATCATAATATTACCAGCATAAATGTATAACCCACTAAATATACTCTGATATAAAATACATTATATATGACTAGCCCTTTCATGTAGTAAGGGTGCGATGGATATAAAATCATTTAAGCCTGGTGGAAACACAGCAGCCAATTTATACTGCCATTCAGTTTCCTTCTATTTCAGCCTATTTTTCCAGTCACCCCCTCTTGATTGTATTTTAACTATTTCTAGAACACCAAACATGAATTTATCAAAATTTTGGCAAACTTGAACATGTCTATATAGAGCATTAAATTTTTTTTTTATTTTTGATAATCATTTAGATGCTCATATACCCTGTTCTTCAAATGACATTCTGTTTTGCCTACATAAAAATGTTGGCATGATGAACATATTGCCAGATATACAATTCTACTTGTCAAACAATTCCCTTTCTGGAATAGCACCTGACTATGCAGTTTATTATTCAAGGAAATTATTTTTTCTTTATTAATATATGGGCATTGACTACACATTCCACAAGGATGTTTACCTACAGATGTCATACCTATAGGATCTACCTTATTCTCAAATAACTGTTTAAAATTATGTCCTGTACTATTTACAAATCTTGGTGTACTACCCACTCTATTTAGAATGTCATGGTTTAGCCTAAAGATATTCCAATTAGCTCTAAATGCTCCCTTAATTTCATCTGAAAGATGATTATATTGTAGCACACAAGCCTTTTTATATGTAACCTCCTTTTTATGACCAGAGCTCATAGCCTTACTAGTGACCAGTCCATCACCCAATAATGATTTATATACAACACCCCACTTTGTATAGACCTCATCCAAAATCCAAAACTTCTTTTATTAGGGCCTGGGGGTACCCTGTTTCCTTGAACACATATGATATTTTATCAAACTCTGCTTTCACATCTTCCAGGTGTGAAGTCATACAGGCTATTCTAACAGCTTGCCCTTTAATGATACTTCTTTTTTGTGCTAACGGATGATTACTTTGGAAGTGCAAATATCCATTACAGAAAGTATCCTTCCTATAAATCACTGATTTAAATCCATTTTTATCATGAGAAATATATGTATCCAAATAATTAATTCCTTTTCTATTATAATTATAAGTAAATTAAAGGAAATCTGTGGTTTGGTTCATATATGTCATAAACTTCTCTATCTCTTCCTCTGGCCCATCCCACAGGATAAAAATGTCATCCAAAAATCTTTCATAACTTTTTATCCTAGGCCACAAAGGGCCATCTACTACATACTTGGTCTCCCATCCCAGGAGAACCAAGTTGGCAAATATGGGGGCACATGCCACCCCAATAGCTACACCCCTGATTTGTTGGTAATATTCTCCTTCGAAATAAAGGAAATTATTTTCAAGTATTAAATTCATAATCTCACTTATCAGAGTAACTTGTTCATGTGTAAGATCTGAAAAACCAAACAATATTTCCTCGAATAAAGTACTACCCACCTCTTTAGGTATAACAGTGAAGAGATCTTTTACATCAACTGTTAAAAAATTTAATCCTTGTTCCAAAAGCCCCAGAGCTCCCTTGAATCCTTCACGAGATGTTGTACTTTACCCATAATATGTTGCACTGAAGTATCCACAAATACTGCCAGTGGGTGGGTTTTTGAACCACTGGCTGCTACTATAGGTCTAAAAGGTGGCAGTAATCCATTTTTATGGATCTTGGGAATCCTGAAAAAAATGGGAATAACTGGATCTTTTTTATGTAAAAAATTATATAACTCAGGGTCTTTTCTCTTATCCATTAAATATTCTTCCAAATATGAATCTAGACATGGATATGATATATGTATCTGATTTTTGGACAGACTTACATAAGTGGATGTATTAAATAAAAGATTTTGCATTACATTATAGTAGTCCATTGATCTATATAAGACTATACTCCCACCCTTATCTGGGGTCATTATGCAAAGAGATTTATCTTTCCTTAAATCTAATAATAAATCATGTTCTTGTTTAGTAAGATTCCAAAGAATATCCCTTTTATTCGCATGTATATCATATATATCTTCCAGTACCAGTTTTTCATAAGTATCCAACAATGGGTGTAGTGGAGGATTATATACAGTCTTTTTCTTACACATTACACTACTAACACTATCTGTTCTTAATAAATTTTCCATGGGTGTTGATGTCAAAACATCATCTTGTTCAGTGAAAAGAATATCAAGGTTGAATTTCCTAACATAAAGTTTCAGTGCAAAAATGCTATCCAATGAATTACCTTTCCTTTCTGGGACAAATTTCACCCCTTTTGACAAAAGGCTAAATACTCTTCAGTAATAAGTATGTGTGTATAATTGTAGATAGTAAACCCTTCTCTTCTACATACTGTCTCATGCAGTTCATCTGAACCTATTAATCCCCCCCCCCCCGGTATTTGTTTTTCCTCTGGGGTTGGAGGTAATAGGACCTGCTGTATTCTCCCTTGTCTGTGTATCTGTGTACCAGTCTTTCTGAGTGCTTCACCCCTTGAAAATCCTGCTGTGATTGCATTCCATCCAAGTTGTCCCTGTTATTTCTCACTACTTCACTGTAGCTTGCCACCTTACCATTACCATTACTAGACATTGCAATACTGTTCATAAAAAGTTTTGCTGTGGGATATACTTGCTTAGTCCTATATTGTTTTATATCTCTTTCTAACGTCCTTTGTTTTTTATAAAAAATATTATTACTTCTTCTTTCTACTTTATCTAAAATTTTAAAATACACCTCATTGTATTGTGAAAATAATAAATCTTCCCTTATTTTAACATTCAACAAATCAACTTCTTTTGGTATGTCTATCCTCTGTTTTTCATAATATGACAGTGTTTTTCTTATTAAATTCATGCCCATGTCATCAAATAACATTGTAAAATCACCCACAATACTTTTATTGTATATTATACCAAAAGGAAATTTAAACAAACGTAAACATTGTGGTACCACATTGAGTTGTCCACATTGTTTAAAATAAGCAATGTCCACTTCAGTAGACTCTGATTTTGGTGCTTCAGATGAAACTGTGACACATGAACAATTGAAAGGTACCAAAGCTAATGAAGGAACTGATATATTTCTTTGAGAAAAAGTTATTTAAATTAAACTGTTTAGATTTTAAATCAACAAAACGCTGTTCAAAGTTATTCTGGCATATTAAACTGGATGCAGGCAAACCTCCGGGATTGAATGATTATATTAGTATATTATTATTATTATTATATTATGCTATATACTATATTATTAGTATTAACAGTGTCCTTAGACTAAGGGCTGCTAAAATGTGAAATATTTTATTAATACAGCATTGTTCAAGGACATATTTTAATCTCTGCATTTAATACACAGTGTTAATTTTATTCTGTTTGCCCTGAGCATTAACGTGTTAACACTGTAGTGTTAGGCTGGGAGGGGCTTTAAAATGTGTTATTCAGTGATTGGCAGGTTATGATTGCTGGTTACTTTTAAATAAGTGCACTTTGTAATGTAGACTTTTTCTGAAGAAGCCTGGGAGTGTTCCGGGTGAAAGCGCTTAACCTTTTATTTACTGTTCACGCAACTGTTATTAAAACTGCTTTGCCTTTCCATTTGGAGTCTCTCTTTTTTGGATTTTTATTGCATATGTTTTTAGCATTTAGAGCTGTGAAGTGGTGGGAGGATTTACTGGTTGTCTGGTGAAAATGTGAGGGGGAAGTTGAGTTGTGAGGGGAAAGGGGGCCAGGATTGGGTGGATATTGCCAGAGAGGAGGATAGTGATGAAATGACAAATATGGGAAAAAAGGTGTTTGGATAGCTCAATGTCGTGTCTGTGGGTTGTTAGTTTTATTGGAGTAGTGTTGATAAGGAAGGGCATAATATTGCTGGAGATGGGTCTAGGTTTATAGGGGAATAGTATACTATTGTTGAAGAAGAAGAGACAAGGGGCAATGAAGATTGGGGAGAGTGTGGGTTGTTTGTTGAATGCATTAGTTGTGTGAAAAGGGGGAGAGTGACAAGTGTTAAGAGGTTTGGTAAGATAGTTTAGATAGGACAAGCTGAGAAGAAGAAGTAGTTGGGATAGGATTAAGGGAGATATGATTAGCATGGTGTTTGTTCAGATTATTAGTTGTATGAGAGATAGCTAGCTGCTGGGATGTGCTGAAGTAGGTGAGGTTGGATTTTTCTGAAAGGTAAGGGGTGGGGTTAATTAGTGGAGTGGGATAAGTTGATTGGTGGTTGGAGGGGATGGGAGTGGTTATCTATGTATAAGTCTAGAGGTGCTAGGGGTGGGTGGAATTTGGGGGCAGGGTAGGGGAGCGGAGTGAGCCCACAGGGCGAATGGAGCAGGTAGAGCCAAGGAGAAGGAAGAAGGCAAGACTGCAAAAAACAGTCAGTGGACTGAATGGCAAGCTCAGAGGTAGAAAGGTGTGGTGATGAGGCACTGTTTTACTATAGTTGTTGATAGGTAGAAGTAGAGAGGGTCACAGAGATTGTAGGCTGAAAACAAGGTAAAGACTGTTTAGAAATGTTTCAGTATTAGTTTAACATAGGAAATAAAAGGAATAGTTAGCAGTGGGTATATGTTGCCACTAGTGGTCAAACAGTCAATTACAGGAGCACTTAGAGGAGTGTGGAGAAACTTGAAAAATAGTGGGGTAAGAGAAGTCCACGGTAGGCTGCAAGTGAGCATATGCAGGGTTAAATACAACAGTAACAGGTAAGGATATTTTCCCCACTAGGATACATATACTTTTCTAGGCAGTTCTTTGGGACAGGCAAAGAAATGAATAAGAACACTGCATGATCCCTTTTAGGAGGTTCTTTTCTCAGTCAGAAAGCCAGGTATTTCTTCAAATGGTGGGAGACTTCAGGGTTAAGTTTACACGTGGAAAGGCAAAACATTTCTAGGCAGTTCTTTGGGACAGGCAAATAAATTAATGAGAACACTGCAGGATCCCTTTTAGGAGGCTCTTTTCTCAGTCAGGAACCCAGGTATTTCTTGGAATGGTGGGAGACTTCAGGGTTAAGTTTACATGTTGAAAGTCCAACCACGAGTGGAACCAGCAGCCTATGGCAGAACAGGACTGGAGGGGACAGAGCATTGAATCTATGTATCATTCTGAGTGGTGACTGAATTACACTTAGAACCAGAGTCCAATTTGGGTTGGACACATGTACACTGAATTCCATCATGCCACTCTGTATGCCCACCTGGGCTAAATGCCTCCAATAATTGGCATCCACAGAGGCAACTAACAGTTTATAGTTGTATTTGTCCAGTTTGAGGGGTTGAGAGCCCCTTTAAAGTCATGAATAATCGCACTGGAAAGACATCTGTCACATATTCTTATCCAGTCATGCAACAGTAGAATTTTGTCACTAATTACAAAGACATTTCCATTTATGTATCCAGCCTTAGTGGAAGTAGTTGACTTGGAATCTGCAACCTCATGAACTTCTGTACTAAGTGACTTTATTCGTATATTACTTTATATTACCAGGGGGAGTTTGGCATAATGGTTAATATATTTACCATACAGCCACAAGGTGCAGGGTTTGATTCTCACATGGGTTAATTGGCTAGGCTTAAATCTTTGTGGGTGATGCAGTGGTTAGCATTGTAGCCTCACATCAAGAGGTTCTTCAGTTCAATTCTCAGCTGGGGAGCCTTCTGTGTGGAGTCTGAGTGTCCTCCCTACATTTCAGTGGGTTTCCTCTGGGTGCTCTGATTTCCTCCCACATTCCAAAGACATGCATCTGGAGCATTACTCCCTGTGCCTTCACTGAAAATGGGCTCTGTCCCAGTTGGACATTCCCAGTAAACAAATGTTAAATTAATAAAATAAATAAATATGTACTAGGTAAAAGTGGTGGTATTACGCTATTGATTTGAGGCTCATTTGCCCTGATTCTAGGAGGCTTAAGGAGTGATTTCTTAACTATCTCAGCATATGTGGGTACAAAACATGCATGAAAAGGTGAGATGGTCTTCTATGAAGCTTGACAGTTAATTTTTTGGGTAAGAGGGTGCCATCCAGTTTGTGTAGATACTTAAACCTCTCATGAATTTTTACTTTGATCTAGTTGCAGAAGGTTACTGGTAAGTATTATGTAGTTACTAAACTGCCTAATAATACCAAATGCTAAATTGCTTGTTACTGAATAGATAAAAGTAGACTGAACCTCAATACTGGCCATTTAGGTTGAGCAGGTAAAGCTACAAAAGGTCAGTCAGTGATTAAGGTATGTTATAATTAACTTGTCTGATACCCTAATGGTTAATGACAGTTTAATGTGTCTGCTGAAACCTGAATGTGTTAGGACCTAAATCAGTGTGTAATGTGTGCCAATATCTTAATGCGGCATTGGTAAAAACAATATATAAGGTGTGCAGGTAGAAACAAGATCACAGTTCTTCAGTAGGGCCAGCAGGTGAAAAAAAATGATTGTGCTAATTCAGTATAAAGTATGCAAGTTCTAGTAAGAATACAGTTCTAAGTCCTCACAAATGAAAAAGGTAATATTAATAACAGTATAATTTAAAAACAGTGCAGTTGAGTATTAAATGTCAATGAAACAGCCACAAATACCATTCAGTAGTTTGCCAAGATGGGATTGGCTGAGATGCTGCAAGGTGATGATAAGCACAAATGCCATTCAGTATTATATCTGTGTGATGGCAGACATGGATACCACAATTAGTGTAGAAATAGTTTGTAACGTAATTTTGTAAACACGTTTACACTGGCTAAGGAATACCAGATATAGGCAACAACGGGTACAATGCAACAATGCAGCAGTATATTCAGATTATCTGCCCTTTTATAACAGTGGCTACACTAGTATGTTATATATGTTATAGGTCTGTAGATATGTTATCAATTGTATTAACAAAATCATCAAACCTCTTAATTATCTTTACAGCTTTATCTTTACTTGAAACACTTACCACATGGTACTTTTAGAAAGCTTAACCTTCCCAAAAACAGAACATTTGAAATGTTACATTCCCTTAGATGAATTAAAATTGCTCTTCTTGAAACTTTTCTCATCAAGTCCTTTTTTGCCAAAAATATTGGTTTGTATAAAGCACAGAAACATACTTTTCTCTACCAAGGCATCCATCCATTCTTCACTTGTATAGAACAGTGATGTTTTATAGCTTTATTAATGTATTTTGCATCTATGTAAATAATTTATATGTCATCACAACACTAACTAGTTGAAATGATGTTTCATGCCAATAATAATATAATAATCAGTACTGAGAAAATAACTGTGACCTTTGTTCAGCTAGAATTAAGTCTATGTATATTATTAATAATACACTAAATAAAAACTTTTGAGGGATACTAAGGTGTCTAAATGGGTGATACATTCACATTTAATAAGGATATTAATGACTTTTAAATATCAGCATATGAAACTGGGGAAGCATTCATAGAATAATATGTACAAGGAACAGTAAGGTTATAACTGAGATATTTTGCAGCCTGGTCCTATCCAGACCTGAATATGGTAGACCCACTTGTTAAAGCATATATAATGAAACATGAAATAATTCAGAAGTATACCAAAGTTATAAGTGGCCTTCCTGGGATGAAATATGAGGAAAGGCTGCAAAAATGAGGTCTTTAATCTCTATTGTATTATAAAATGGAGATTTATTACTACTTTATATAGGTTTTCATAGGTTTTATTATTCTGATTTGAAAATATCAAAGTGAAATACAGAAGGATTAAGTAGAACTTTAAAAAATAAATGATAGCCAAATATCTACCTATGAACCCATCATTTAACCTATCAATCTGCTGACTATTATAAGACTAGCCAATACCCAGAGGCCAGAAGCAAACTCTATACCTTGCATCTCAACACTTAGGGAAGGGGAGGGCAGCATAATTGTTAAGACTGAGAAACTGGAAGTTTTGTTATATGGATATGGATACTAAGATACAAGCCATTAAAATGTTTTTAGTCCCTTTGTCTTATACACAGATCAGGCATAGTTTTATCAACCGGAGGAAAAGTTGTGGATAGCAATTAAAAAAAGTTGAAGAATTTTATCTGGGAAGGGAAGACAGCAAGGGTCAAGTGGGATAAGATGATTCTACCAAAAGATCAAGGTGGACTAGGATTACCTAATTTGAGGGGTTAATTTAAAGCAACACAGTTAAGGCTCTTATACATAGCACAAACAGAAAACTATAATTCAGAGTGGAAAGGAATGATGCTGACACAGGGAGGAAGCTCAAGAAATTAGGGAAGATTGGGATTTTGGATGCAGACTCTTAAGGAGAACAACCAAAATCATATAGAGTATTATACTGATAAAATAGCAGGGAGTATTCTAAGAACAAAGCAGCACAAGAATGGAGAATAGATTTTGCAGCTAGGATTGACTATCGTCAGGGATGCAGATAATAGCCAAGAAGGGGCTGGAATTTGTTGGAGAAAACTAACAAAGGAACCAAGGTATTGGGAGCAAATAACTAGAAAGGGCAAGGTAATAAAATGGGAAGAGGCCGAAAATGTATTTGGAGTGCAAGTTAGAGATTGCCTTCCCTATCAAGGATTGATATCAGAGTATAGGCAAAGAGAAAGAAATAGGGGGTCCTAAATAAAAGACCAGCACTGGTAGAGTTTTAATAGAATCTAGAACAGAAGCAGCCATTAAACAAGGAACAATTAGTAAAGCATATAAAATATTGCATGATAATTACGAGACTGAAACAGAGGAGCTTAGAAAGGATTGGGAAGACAGACTGGATAAGCAATTCACAAAGAGGCAATGGGAGGATATATATCTATCTCCCAAATATGCAACAAAGTCTAAAAGATTTAGGATCTTTGCCTGGAAGTGTTTACATAGGTATTTTTATACCCCAAGTAGACTCCAGAGATTTTTTCCTCAGGTGGATAGCAAATGTTGGAGTATGATGGGCAAGAAAGAGGTAGCTGAGAACATATTTTTTTGGAGTGTAATGAGCTGGCAGACTTTTGGGATTCCCTGCAGGCCGCTCTGTCTGAAATGCTGGGTGTGGATTGGACTGACTGGGCAAATTATTTTTTTGAGATATGCTGCAAAATCACAATTGCCTAGACATAGTAAAATCTTGTTGAGTCTAATTATGGTGGTTGCCAAATAAACAATTACTAGAAAATGGAAATCAAAGTATATGCCAACTTTACTAGAAGCAGTGAATATAGTAACCAAGATAAAACAACTGGAACTTGAATCTTTAGAAAAGAGAAGAAACAAACTTCTTAGGAAAAAATGGGAATTGTGGGAACAATATATGCACAGCAGGAACGAGGTTTAAGAGTCAGGATTTAAATGAGCCATACAATGCTTAACTGATAATGACTGGATGGTTTATAAGTAATGTATAATGTTTGCAACTACAATTGTTTCAGTGACATTTGTGATGTAAACTATTTGCAACTAAAGTAAACAAAACAACAAAAAAAGATCTTTCCCTCCCAGATTTATTGCATTGGTCAGGAATGAGCCTGGGTTAAGGCGGCAATGCTCATCACTGTACTACCAATGCTACAATAGAATTACATGCTAATAGAAGTTGCCATTTGAATGATGTTTGTTAAGTTCTCTTTTCTTTTCATAGGTAAATACTAGTCAAGCTGTCTGCAGACTATTACATGCCTAGCCAGTAACCAGTCATTGACCATGGGTAATAATCAAACCCTGTACCTCATGTCTGTAAGTTAACCTTGAACATTATGACCACCTCCAACCTTTTCTTGTATACTAGTAAGCTTTGCTTAAGGATCCAAAAAATTGCAAGAACATAC